>NW_027495612.1:0-217025 GCF_021521415.1 Bidens hawaiensis | reverse complement strand
GGGGGGGGGGGACTTTTGTAATTTTGGGACCGACGATAAAATAAGCAGCGATAATTATCGTTTAATACCATTCAATAGATATTATTAAAATATCATAAACCTTCTATTATTCAACATCATTTTTACCATGCATTTTATTCATTATATGACATGATCATTAAACTGAATAGCAAAATTGTTAAATTGAATACCAAATAAAAATATGTAACTAGTTGGATTTTCGAAAAACAAGAGAATTATGGTAGTTAACAACTTAACATGTATTAGTGATGGTTTCATTGACTATAATTATATATTAGATCTAGCAACTATTATTTCAATATTGAAGTGTTATCTACAATTATCATTTTATTTTTTAAAAATATTTAGGCGTATTGTTTAATCAAATAATAATATATGGTTTTACTATTACTATTTCAACTTCGTTATGTTTGTGCTAAAATAAATATTTTTATATCACCATCTCTAATTTATTGTCGAATAATTTAAACCCGCAAAATTGTTGGAAAGTCTTTGGGGCTTAAAAGATGGTGGGAAGTTTAATCATGACGTAAGCGCATACGAAAGCAGCCTTTATTGACTGAATTTGGGTACGATGTTCCCGTCTCTCCTACATCTTTCCTTTGACTTTTTAATTTTTGTAAATATTATACACGTATTCTTTTGAGATTTTAATAAAATAGGGCTGTCTTTTAGTAACATTTGGAACTACCCCACGTCTAAATGCGTCTTTTTGATATGTCAATTATTCATGCTTATTTTAACGTTTCAGGCCTAATCTATCTAGAAATATCATCAACGAGAAAACTCATCATTGTCGGAAAACCTCTTGAGTCAGGTTTCGAACCTAAGATTATAAGATCCTAAACCTTAGTCATCACCCTCATACCATTGGATCTAAAGACCAATTGCAAAATAGGTTGTACATTGAATCAATTTACGGGTTTCCGCATTGTTGAGTTTTGGGTTAGTAGGCTTAATTGTTAACCGGAACAAGATCAATGTAGTTTTTAGTGTTCTAGAATGCCCAAATTCTCTTAGTAAATTTTCATTTACAATTATAAGTAATATTCAGTGACTCAATATTATATAAACAACCAATTACTTTAGTTCAATTGATATATTTTTATGTAAGATGCTTGTTTTCTTATCACTAGTTACTTATTAACAAACTTGGTTTTAACCATTTAACCTGAGATCAGATGAAACAAATTAAATGATTTAGAGAACGGGTATTTACAAATTACAATTGATGAATGGAGTTATTGGAAATGAACAAGTGGTAAGAGTTTAAGGAGGAAAAAATAGTTAAACTTTTAAAATTTAATAGTTAGACGGAAATTCAGAAATAAAAATATTAAATCTAAAGTTTTATCACTTTTAAATAACCCCTCTAAAATATAAATAAGAAAAACAATAACCATGGTTAACCTTTTAACCCATTTATTAGGTGGGGCGTCTTTGATTGACTTGCTTAATAACATGTTGCATTAGCCAGCCAAATATTAAATGTTTTCATTGGGTGCTATCAAGAATTGCCGTCTAATTTGAAATATGTTTTATATGTTAATTTTTGTTCCAAAAAAGACCCTTATTATATTCCATGAAATATTGGAAGCATTCTGATGATAAAAGGTTACTCGAAACATAGAAACTTAACTCCTATTCATTAACCCATGAGCAAATGGGATGTTGTTATGGCGCTTGTGTCACATAAAAAATGTTGTACGTGGTTTCAAATTCCACATGCCACAAACGAAAATCATGGTCGTAAAATAAGTGAAAATATTTTATATATTCATTTGAACTATTTAAATTTTGCCCAGCATGCCACAACTAAAAATAATGTGTAGAAATGTTGTATATACACTCAGTGGTGGATCTTGAATATCTAGTATGGATGGATTAAAAGTCACAAGACCCAATATGTTTTTCCTACTTCTAAGTTTTAGGTCGGCCACTTGGTTTGGGTCGGGTCAAACAATGATTTCAAACCCTAACCTACCAAGTTGAAACAAATATAAAATAGTGAAATGCGAATTGCAGAACTTGGTCTCTGCTTTCTATCGTTGATTGTTTCGATTAATCAATTTCACTCTCACACGAGTCAGTTCTGAACCTCATGTCTTAGCAGGCAGCTGCAAGTGCCTAATCAATTAATTAATCGATTTTTACACCCAAACGAGTTCATTAATTCACTTCCTTGTTTCTCAGATTCTGTTCTGACTTCTGTTACGAATCTTACAAGTCAGTAAGTCACAACGCACAAAGGAAACTTGTTGTGTTCGAACATTGGCCATATGGTATGGTTGGATTTTGGTCTTAATGTTTAGTTTTTTTATTTACAATTTATTTGGGCCTAGACTTGGTTTTATGGAGTTTTATTTCTAAGTATTTCTTTATCTTTATGTTTATTTTGTTAAAAATTCCTTGTTCTTAGGCTTTAAACAACATTTTTTTAAAAAAATTCAAGGCCGGCCCGGACTCAAATAACATGAATGGACCGGACTCAAATAATTTGGCTGGGCTGGACTCAATACATACATACATACATACATACATACATACATATATATATTCATTTATTTTTCGGAAAAAATACACCGCCGAACGAAAAACGTGGTGGGGCTGCGACCCACTTTTGCCCAAAGAGAGATCCGCCCTTGTATACACTTTGGGGGTGTTTGTTTTTTCACAAAAGATCTTCCTGGCCTCTTATGTCTGTGCCGCGCAGACCACGCGCAGACCTTTAGGCTTGCAGACTGTTTGTTTTTCTGAAGATATTTCATTAAAAAACGTTTTCGCCCCATCTTATTCTAGAAGACATGGACCTTCCTCTTTCAAGTCTTCTACATCTTCTTTATTTTCCATCAGGTATCTCATTCAAAACCCTAGCCCCCCTTTCATTCCTGCCATCTCCTCCCCTTTATCTCCGGCAGCCTACACCTCTGGCGACTGCAACCCCTCACCTCCGGTGCCCCTCACCTCCGGCGACCTCCACCGACGACCTCCACGGCGCTGCAGCACCGGCGACCTCCATTGCCGGCGACCTCCAAATTGAGGTGCAGAATTCTTCTATTGAAATCATAGGCTGAGGCTGAAGTAGTGGAATAGTGAGAACAACGAAGTCGAATTCTTGTGCAGTTCATTTTGAAGTTAAGCGTCTTTAGTGAAAGTAAATAGAGGCATGAACCTAGACCAACCCGAATAATACTTCATGCTCCGGTCAGTCTAATAGTTTCATGGTTTTTGGGTTTGGTCCGAAACCAAATTTAATATCATGTTGTTTGTAACAGATTCACTAACAAAATTAACACAAATGGATCAAGTTTGACTATTATTTAAATTTCGATGTCGAATGACTTTTTTATTTAAATTTTAGCTTATTTAAAAATTCATGTTTTTTTTAGCAGTCTGCAGACGTTAAAAAACAAACAGTCTTCTTCTTACAAATTGCAGAGGTTTGGTCCACCTCTTCTGCAACAGATGACTGCAGATGTGGTCCACAGACTACAGAAATTTTATCCCTGAAAAAAACAAACAACACCTTTGTGTTCCCATATCATCTTATGCATCTTTTGAAGTATAAAAGCCTAACCCACAACTTAAGTACATATATTGTATATGTGAAAATTTCATTTCGACATTTTACTTATTTTTTTATCACTCAACTTTGAAAGAAACTTTTAAGACGGTTCACTATCCAAAACGACAAGCTTTAACTTCCATGTAACTACGTAAGTGTTTCTAGTTTTTATATAATTTTTTTGAAAACAAAAGTTGAACGTTAAAACCCCTTAAAAGTCTTCCACGACATTTTATATTAGTGTAATAACTTTAGACCAATTAGTGAAATAGTCAAAATAAGTGTAACATTAGTATGACACAGTATAAAATACATGTGCACAAGTTGGTATCAAATTCGTCAAATTCGTGTTCAAAGGGATATATGTGTTCTTGATTAGGATGCGTAGACTTAAACCTTTGTGCTCATGGCTTCTTTGGGTATACACGATTCAGTGGTATATTTATAAGATAACTATCCATTCAATTATGATAGTTATCTAATTATTTGGAATTTTCACATTTAACTTATTTTACATGATATTCATTCATTCAGAGCAAAAGGATCCAATCATAATAAAAAAATGGGTAAGCGGGCAACAAGCTGCGTCGCACCCCTCTTTGAATGGCAAAGCCGATCCTACTGAAAACAAAGTTATAATTCTTTGGCGTCGATAAATTACCGTGCATGACCTGCTAAACTTTTTTAAAAAACTTAATAGCTTAGGAGGCAAGGGACCCAAAGATAAATTGTGTTTTCATTATAATTTCCTCCATTATTTTAAAAGATTCACAAAACCAAAATCAATGGAATTATTTGTACTCTTTTTTACGTCTGCTTCGATATTTGTTGTTATCGATACGTGTCGGTTTCAACAACATTTGTTTATCGTTATAGTTTACCTCATTATTGTAATTATGGATAGTTTTGTATTCGGTTTGTAGTTAGACGGTGTGGTGGGAGTCTAAATGAAGTGACTAGGCTTGAGTCTTTAGGTGAAAATACCACCAAGAGCCCAAGGCTAATGGACTCCTTCCCCCCCCACTATGTATAGGGAAATCCCTAGACTTTGTATTGGCCATTTACCTGGTATCTCTCGTTTAAGGAAATGAAACCCCTAAACCTCGTTGTGAAATCCAAGATAAATTTGAAGACATCATCTCATTCTACTTCCACACTATTCTAGTTATCACGACTTTGATTCATACTCGTTTCGGTTGATTTTCACTCACCCGATTCGTTGAGATCTAAGGCTTCTTGTGAGATTCGTGTTTCGAAGAGATCTACATGAATCACACTCTTTTAGAAACTGAAATCAAAGAACACGATTTCTCATTAAGAACCATATACTGATTCTAGTTTAGCGAAAGGGAAACTCACATCACAGTATATTTGTTGAAGAAATGTATTGGAAAAACAAGAAAAGGTTATGAAATATGTACTGGAGAAATCAATTGAATTGTTAATGAAGAAGACGACTTCTCCTCAGTTAGAAACCAAGACTAACAAGTAATCAAAGAACACAAAAAAAAAAAAATGATTGAGAAGAACACTATCTCATCACGAACATGATTTTATTAAGAACACAATTTCTCTCATTTATAGTCCCATGATATACCATAAATTGAACATCCTTCAATGCATTTGTAACTTTATTATTATTACATATATGTAATTCTGTTTTGTGTCGTTTTGGTTTATCAAGGAATGTCTGGATTCTACAACAAAGAAGATGCATAACGCCAGGATCTTGAATTTTAAATCAGACAAGTACACGCTTTGATTTGATGTACCAACCTTTTGACATGGGATAACATATCTTAGCATACTTAAATTGGTTCCATCCTTTAGAATGCAAGAACACGTTCAAAACTTCCTTATCACTAGACAATATTTGGCAGCATCTAAAATACTTTTTGGACCTGTCATTTCAATTGACGGATCACCTAGAAATAAAACACAGATGATAACCAAACCGGTCTAAGGGACACATAATAACCATTATCTTGTTAGCTCCCACTTAGTCCAAGATCTCCATCTTCGTGTCGTTTCCGATTCATAATATTTTAATAAAACAATTTACATAAGCTAAAATAGACTTATCTATTACATGGGGCTCAAAACACCCATAAAATTACAACAAGATAAAAAACAAAACACAAAACGATCACAAATTTGAACACATGTTGATTTATCAAAAAAACAAAGGCTCGATCTTTTGTTAAACAAAAGATTTGACAAATAAATACATATCGATAAAATAACATTTAAACGAGTATAAAGGTAGTCCTGATACCAATGTTGGAAATTCCTGTATGGCTTTAATGAAATCAGATTTCATAATAATATCAAATATGAGAGGAAGCATGAATACAAATTTGAATCATATTTGGTCTCGGAAATGATCCAGTTACAACTCAAATAAAAAATATCATTTAGACTTAATACCTTTTGACGAGAAGCCAATAACGCGCAATAAGGATCAACTAACGTCTCTCTTAAAGACATGATCATAAATCTTAACATGGACACAAAACTCTTTTGTGTGATCCCAAAGTACACCGGTCGAACTGTAGATAGGGGGCGGTGTTAGTAGCTCGACGGTGGTTGGCGATGGCGGCCAGTCGGCGATCGGGAAGGGGGCGGTGACTCCTTTTCTGGTCTCTGGTTGCAAGATTAGTTTTGTAACATTTTGGCTTTTTCATATTGTGTACTTGTATTGTATACCCGACCCGGGTTTGTTATTCGAGTACTCCATATTAATGAAATTGCACATTTATTGAGTATTTATTTGTGTTTTCATTATTTTATGTTTATATGTCAGATGTGACCAATTATCGAACCTTGAACTCACTCATTCTGGCCTAATATTGCATTTAATCTAAGTCTCGGACTGAAAATGCCAAATATCAAAATTTCTGGTTTTTCCACCTCGTCATGCTACGTGACAAGGGGAGGTTTTCTGGAGACTTTTGTTGGTCATGATACACAACGGGAGGATCTCCAACCCGTCGCGATACGCGACTGACGATACTGTCGGCCGGAGAATTTTGAGAGAATCCATGGCCGATTCTACTCTTAACGATCTAGTCTTTGATATGATTGTATGAATGATGTTAGGTTAACTGTGTGTTAGTGTATGTAATGAGTGTGAATTTGGGAAGAGTAACGAGAGGAAATTCAATAATAATAATAACTCTACTTTAAGAAATAGGTTACAGGGTATATATAGAGGATGACTCATTCGCTATACATGCATAGTGAATGAGTATCATATTCGCTACATCATTCGCTAAAAAACCTTAACGAATGGCCCTATACATTACACTTCTCATTCGTTAACATCTCTAACGAGTGAGGCACAAAACTGGTCTTCATTCGCTATACATCACATAGCGAATGAGCATACATTTACAAAACCACCCCTATACTTTAACCTATTACAAAATATATTTAAACAAAGAACGATACGTAAACTGATGTATCAATAAATTCCCCCCGTCTCGAGCTTTGTGGTCTTCACATCTTGAATCTTCTGGTCTTCCAATCAGCACAGCTATGAATTCCAAAAGCATAACAAACTCAAACAACACGTTGGAATTGCATAGTTAGCTCATTGTCTTTGTTGTGTGCCCATCTGATCTGATTATGAAATAATACGTTGTTATCAGACTCAGATAGGTTGACCAGCCACATCAGATCCAATATCTGAATAAACTCTACCTTCTCACCAGAACCCAAAACAATTATGGCTTCACCCGTCTTATCGTCATAGTACCACCTATTAAAGTTTTTATAAAGACTTTGAGGTAAAGTCTTTAACAGAACCTTCTTCAAAGCCCGAGTCGGCTTCACATTCAGCACCAGTTTCCTCCACCCGATATGCGGATCAATTTCATCCACATACTTTCTTGTCAGCACCTGAGGCTTGGAAAACTTAAACCCATAATTTCTTCGTGAATGAGATAACGATAGAACCAATCCATAAGTTGCAAATTTCCATGGTTCATGAATAGTCTAAACACCAGTGTACGAACATCCCTTCCTGGCATGGAAAGAACACCAGTAATGTGTTTAAAGTATTTAATACCGTTCTCCCATCTTACGATACCAACCTTAAGCTCTGTTTCATACATCCATGAAACAATATCACCTTTCGTAGTCTTCACCACAACAAACTTCTTCATTTGATAAGCAGATATTCAGGCTTTGGATTGCAAGTAATCTTCTTTTTGAGCATACCACAATGTCTCGATCCACTTATTCATCTTTTTAGCATTATACCGGAACATACCATCTGAAATTTGTTCTGTCTCGGGTTCCTTTTCTTTCTCTGTAAGTCCCGTATTGGAGGATCTTGCAATGTGATACCAAATACACGATGAAATACGGAAAATAACAATGTGTTGATTCAATACGTGAATGATAATGGCAATAAGAACACACAAGAAAGGCTTCAAAACACACTATTATATAATAGTCGGGTGCTTAAGCCCTTAAGAGTTACACAATGTCACGGCTTCAATACTGATAAATGACCAACCGTTTACAAGGTGAAATGCATGGTATTTATAGACATATACCTTAATTAAGCCCAACACAATCACAAGCCCACCGAAAACCCTTTTCGGTTTACAAAAGAAAGCCCAACAACATATATAAAAGCATAAACCATTTATTGTAGCCCAACATTCTCCCCCTTAGTTTATTGCTTGACTAGTCTTCATGTTCGAGTATCTCTGCATCAGCTTCTTTATCAGCCTCCTTATAAGCTCCAGCCCACAATTTTGTACGTATTATCGATCCCACCATACGTGTGTATTCTTTGGTAGCAGGCTCATACAGGGGCTCAGCGGTGATTTGAAAACCACTAAGCGTCTTGATGTCTTGTTCACCAAAGCGAAGTAAGTCTAATGGATCAACAAATCTAAACGATCCCTTCTTTAAACGAATGATAACTGTTGCGGTCTCACCGTTATAAGTCCAAAACTTCATGCCTTCAAGAACACCATCAGGTAGTCTTGAGTTCAGAGGAATTGAAGTAGCTTTCTTGGTGGGTGGCCACATTACATTCATCATCATCTTTCCAGTGCGCGGATCGAGAACACCCTTGGCCTTCTTCACAAAAGATTCAGCAGTAGGCATCGAAGGAAACCCTTTCTTAACTTGATTGCTCAAGTAGATCCAGAAGTTAGTGGCCTTTGACTTGTTACTTTGGTTATGGAAAGGTGCCTTGATTAATTCACTTAAATCCACCCTTGTCTATGAACCGAAGTCCTTTATCTTCTTGTAATACTCGAGTCCTCCAGACTTCCTTTTAACCCACCACATATGTTTGTCAACATCAAATCCCCACGACACAATCCCAGAACGATCGCCGTATTTATCAGAGAACCCCTTTTGAAGCTCAACAACAAACTTCTCCGGATGATCAGATGAAGTTACATTATGATTTGAGTTTTTGCGAATCAGAGTTTTCCGTATAAATCTTTGTTGTTATTCGGCGGTTCTAGGTGGAGCAGACATATATCGTTGTAGACCCGCAAAAGTCTCAATGTCTGAAGCTGGACGAAACTCATCTTGAGCTGTTTGAACGTTCTCGCTTTCGTCAGCACTTTTGAATTCATCTCCAAATTTACTCACAAGCCTTTGTTGGAGATCATAGTAAAGGGCAGTGAGGCCTCCCATACTATCTTGAAGCTCTTTAATCTTGGAATCCTTGTCTGAGTTGCTTGCTTCTAGCTCTTGAATTCGGACATCTTTGACAACCAAGTCTTGCTCCAATTCAAAAACCTGCTGTTGTAGAGCATGCATATCAACTGGTGCTTGCTCTAATGCTATGCCCTTGCCCTTGTCTTGCAGAAATTTATCTGGTATGGCAAGAATTTGGGCCACCTTCTCTGACGCACTGGAACTCCCTTGACCAACCGGATCGGATGGTCCTGAGGGTCCAGAAGTGGATTCAATATGAGTTTCAAAGTCAAAATCTGGAAAGATATAATCAAATAACAGATCTTGAGAAGGTTGTGGATCATGAACAGAACTTGGTGCCACCTGAGGTTGAGTAACTGGCTCAGGTGGTGGAGATTGAGCTGGCAGTGGTGATTGAACTGGTGGTGGTGATGCAGCAGATACAGTTGGAGCTGTTGGTGGTGTTGCTGGTTGTGTTGTTGTTTCTGTTGGTGTTGTTGTTGTAGTTGTAGCCTCAGTTATCAGGACACCCGGTCTAGGATCTCTCTTCCTTCTTTTACGTGGTACGAGACCGGTGTCCGCTTCCTCTTCTAGCTCTTCTTCATGTGTCACAGTGACTGATTGAGGAGGTTTCAATGCAGTTGACTGGAGCTTTGCTTTGATTGCTTCGATTTGAGCGGATGGTGTTCAGGAGGTACATGAGATTCAGTTCTCGCCGTAGATGGCAGAGGACTGTCTGGTTCATCGTCAGAGGATAGTTCGAAGGTCGGTGCAGCTGGCCTTCGAACCGGAGTCACGTGCTCGTTAGCAACGATTGGTGCAGCTGCAGCTTCAAGATCAGCAAATTTCCCGAATTTTACCAAGGGATGGAGTCCCTGGTATGTAATCTTTGTTCCCTTCCTTGATTGTTTCATCAGACCAAAAGTAGTAGGACCCAAACTCTTCAAATCGAGCGTCTCTACAAATCTCACCAGTTGTGGATAATGTGAATAAAAAATCATCTGTAGAAACCTCGGATACATGAGGAACATCTCCTTCTTCTTCCCCTTGAGGTTGCTCATCATCTCATTGAAAATGAATTTGGAGTAGTTGTAATCCCAATCCATGATCAAAGCAACCACCGCGGACATCTGTGTATGACTTATTCATCAGAACCTCCCTTTCTTTCGGATATGCATGTGAAGAAGGTATGAATGAGGAAACGCCAGTAATAGCTTCTTGATGGCGGGAGGGTAAGCACGTTCGTAGCTCATCCGAGATACGATCTCTACGACCGCATCGACTGGTTTTTCTGTAGGGTGATTAGGTTGATCACCAAACAGAAGTACTTCGCGGATGATTGCCTCAGAGATGACCATTGGAACCTTCTGAATATTTGATTCAATCACCGTTGCTCCCCCTGATCTCCTGTAGTTGATGGAAGCATGATTCCAAAAATCCGAGACCATCTTCTTGCATATAACAGGATTTTCCCTAAGGGCGTGTGAAATTCTGCATGTATTAAGCCCGACAATCATTGACTTGAACTCCTGGTGAGCAGGAGGGGGACCAAATAGACAACCAGCTGCATTGTGAGAGTCAGCTGTTTTCAACGGTGCTTGATCAGCCATATCTGCAATAAACGAGTCAAGTTAGATGCGTGGTGACAGAAACACCACATAAGATCAAGAGTTTGATTAGTTTGAGCATGTAAAACAGTTTGAGGATCAAAAGTAACAAGTGGTGAAAGTTTGTGAAGAAATTGTCATTTTCTTATGATTTAAGGAAGATCTCGGTTCAGAACCATGTTCTCTATCAATATTATATTAAGTACCTGAGAACATATTGTTCTCGGGCAACCAAGATCAAGAACCCAGAGATCTCTGATTAACTCAGAGTTCTCTGGTTGACCACGAGTTCTCGGTCAACCTTACCCGAGAACTCATGGGATCTCTGGTGAAACCAGAGTTCTCTGGTTGACCAGCCGTTCTCGGTCAACCAGAACCCCGAGAACACGGAGATATTTGTTTATAGAAACCAAGGGTTTCCATAAACAGTGTCGTCTTCCTCACACAAACACCATGAAACCTGCAACTTAATCAAACAGTCAAAACCAGTCAAGACCACAAATACACCCAAACCAACCGAAATCGCCATTCAATATATCCTAAACATGTATCCAACAAAGTGTGTAATGTCCAAGATACCATAAACCCGATTTAAGGTTCATCGTGAATTGTTTAATTGATTTGGTTTCTTATACCTTGATGATTTAGATGATACACACAATGTATATGAGATGATTGTCCTTTGACGTAAGGTTTTGCTAATGTGTTTGCAGAGGAGATATAGGATTTGAATGATTATGATGATAATGATAATTCAAAATCTGAATTATGCCTCTTAAACTTCAATTGTGATCAGATTTGGGCCGAGAACGCATTGGGCCGAGAACACAATTGGGCTTAGAACACATATATGCTCATATCCAAGATGGATAAGTCCATATGGGCCAGACCCATGCACATACCAACCAGGCCACACATGACCATCCTTCAATTCATGTTTAATAAAAACGATGCCTTAACATGTTCGTCTTAACGAGAGTAACAGTGAGATAAAACCGAGACGCAAAATAAAATAAAAAATAAAATTAAGTACAATAAAATAAAACACATACATCAAGATTTATACAACGATCAGGCTTTTAGCAGTTTTTAACAATTTCGGGATCAGATTTCAGTTTTTCACGTGGGACTAAACTTTAAGAAAAAAAATCCTAACATGGAATCATATCGACTAGGATGCTTTTACAATGATTCATTTTCAGCCTTATTATGACACAGAGAGCATGTTGATAGCAGGTATTTGCAAACTGAGCATGATTTTCGTTGCCTCAGTGATACACATTAGGTTCAGTTAGGCTTAAATCTTAGATGGACATCACTTTTGAACTTATGATGCCTCTTTATCTATTCTCAAAGCATATTTGGCTTTCCGGATCACCCAACTTGACTCCAACCCCCCAGTACTTGATCAAAAGTTTTTGATAAAATTTGACTCTCATCCATAGATGTCATCTCCGAGTCACTATCCCGGAGGTAGACACATTAAATTGTTGAGTCAGCTTTTTAAGCATATAAGGTTTAACGTTAGACTTATATGCCTTTCATTCGGAATGCTTTGCATTCCTGTAGTTCTAGTTGTACCCTTAAAGCTTTTAAAATTTATTTGAATGTATATATAATATAATTTTTTTTAATATATGCACAATAAGTATTTTTGGTGATCAAGATACTGACGGGCTTGTGTATGACCGGATAATTGCCTTTCTGCCTATCATTCGGAGAGATGTATCTAGACACATACATATGTCTTCAAAATGACTCTCCACAATAAGTTTTAACAAATTTTTGTTTATATCACTTTAGACGCTTACGCATCATGGAAAGCTACCGTACATAACAATGAATGTTCAAAAGCCTTTTAAGCCTATTAACTTCACACGTTAGGCACACAAAGTCGATTTTCCTATCATTTTCCAAAGGTTGGATCATATTTTCATTTAAAACGTTTTAAACCTTTTCATGAGGCTTGTAACTGAATATTTATATCACTTCCCGATGTTAAAACAATAACTAAAAACCAGTTTAGAACTCAGCCGCCCCGGTCAGCCTTTAGGTGAATGGCTATCTCGTTTGTCTACGAGTAAACTACAGGACCAAACATGTAAAGATACATGTCCTTCAGACTTAAATGACCGACATAATTTTAAGCATGCTAAGAAAAACGTATTTTTTTTTAATGAAAACACACACGCACACTCTTTTTGAATATTTTTAATTTTCTCCCCCCCTAAATTTGTGCAAAAATTTTACCGAAACCGAAAAACTTTTATGTACAAATTTACCTCATGTAAGACTCAATCATCAAAACGAAGCATCTTAAGGAATCCTACAAGCACATTAAACCTGGATGTTCCTACCGGTTTAGTAAATAAGTCTGCCACGTTATTATCGGTGTCGACTTGTTCAAGATGAATCAGTTTCTGGTCTTAACAGTCACGAATAAAATGGACTTTGATGTCAATGTGCTTGGTTTTGGAATGCTGAACAGGATTTTTAACAATTGCAATGGCAGCATCATTATCACAAAAGATGGGAGTGTCAAGAAATTCCAAACCGTAATCTAGCAATTGATGTTGCATCTAGATAACCTGTGAGTAGCATGCTGAAGCAGCCACATACTCAGCCTTGGCGGTAGAAGTAGACACCGTCTGTTGTTTCTTGCATTGCCATGAAATCAGGCAATCACCCAAGTACCGACATCCCGCAGATGTGGATTTCTTGTCAATATCATCACCTCCATAATTTCTATTAGCAAAAGCATACAAATCAAATTCTGAGTTTTTGGGATACCAAAGACCAAGCTTCGGTTGTCCTTTCAAATAACGAAAAATACGTTTAATAGCAATTAAATGAGAGAGTTTAGGGTTAGCCTGGAAACGCGCGTATTGACAAACAGCAAACATGATGTCGGGACGACTAGCAGTGAGATACATAAGGGATCCGATCATCGATCGATAGTATGTTTGATCTACGGATTTCCCTTCAGCATCAGAAGAAAGAAGTGGTCTTTCTGCCATGGGAGTCGCTGCCGATTTGGAATCTTGGAACTCGAACTTTGCTAGAATGTCATCGACATATTTCCCTTGATGCAGTAAAATCCCTGTTGTACTCTGACGAACCTGTAAACCCAAAAATATCGTCATCTCTCCCAGTGAACTCATCTCAAACCTCTTCTTCATAACCCCCTCAAATTCAGTACACAGAGTGGTGCTGGTAGAACCGAAACTGATGTCATCCACAGAGATTTGAACAAGGATGAGGTCCTTTCCAACCATCTTCAGAAAAAGTGTCTGATCAATGGTCCCACGCTTGTAACCATGTTCCAACAAGTGAGCCGTTAGCGTAGCATACCACGCCCGAGGGGCTTGGTGAAGACCATAGAGAGCTTTGTCTAGCTTGTAGACGTGATCAGGATACTTAGAACTTCTGAAGCCTGGTGGCTGATCCACATAGATTTCTTCCTTTACTTCCCTGTACAGAAAGGCGGTCTTGACATCCATTTGATAGACATTAAATCCCATATAGGATGCATATGCCAAGAATATACGAATTGCCTCAAGTCGAGCTACGGGAGCGTAAACTTCTGTGTAGTCCAACCCTTCTACCTGACGAAATTGTAAGGCCCCGTTCCCGGTAACCTTACTTTGGTGTTGGATTTACTCATAAACACAGTTCTAAGATCAGAGTAAATTAAAAACTTGCGGAATAATTAAAAACTTCAAACATCACATTACAAAACATTCATTCTTGTCTTAACATACAAATTGTCTTTTCATAAATAATTAAATAAAATGGTCATAACACTTCATCATGGATGCCAGTCTCTTCAGTCCATGCCCGGTGTCCCTCCTTAAGCTAGCTGCCTCGACCTATTTGCCTGCGTGCATACTAAAAGTCAGCTACGCTGAGTGAGTTCTAGTTAATCATTTAACATACAATACATTCATATCCTTACTCATACGCATCCGAAGATACGTATTCATACCTTATTTACTCTTACTTTTTTCATACAAACTTTATATACATGCACACGCGCTTACATACTTTCTTTCATAAGGCCTTGTGATTTACCATAGGCTATTCTATCTCTACCATCACAGATATTATTAGGGTCTGGTTCCTTATGTCTCAGATATTATTAGGGTCTGGTCCCTTCTGTCTCAGATATTATTAGGGTCTGGTCCCTTCTGTCTCAGATATTATCAGGGTCTGGTCCCTTCTGTCTCAGATATTATTAGGGTCTGGTCCCTTCGTCTCCAATAACCATACTTGTCACGTCACTCGATCATACATTCATTTTCATTCATGCATACTTTACATATCTTCTGGTCATGTATATACGTATATGTACATATTCATTCGTATAAACATTCCATAATAACATTCAATACTTAGTCATACATATATCATACACATATCATACACTTACCACTTAAGTTAAGTGTATTAACAACTATCACAAAGGAGTATGCACACAGCCCCAAAAACATAACGGATAAAGGGGCTAGAAACTCACCTGAAGTCGGTTTCTCTCGCCGTTAATAGTAATGCCCTTCATTAGCTGTGCACGGCTAACTGTATAACGCATTACGAGTGTCAAATATCCATTACTACTACTTCTTATATCTAAGTCAATGACACCCTCAACTAACGGGGGTCCGGGGGCAACGCCCCTGGTAGCGGGGTCTAGGGGCGGTAGCCCCTAGCAGGGTCCAAGGGGCAGCGCCCCTGGCTGGGGTCAGCTCGGAAAAATTTTATTTTCATTAACAGTCCTTTAACAAAAATGCATCAGAAAATGAATTTTATAAAATTTCGCATGGAAGAATTTCGCTTCGCATGCATGGAATTTCGCTTCGCGTGAAACTATTTCGCTTCGCATGGCTGAGCGAAGCGAAATGACTGTTTCGCTTCTCATGGCTGAGCGAAGCTAAATGCCTTCCTTTCTTCGCTTTTTCCATTTTAAAGCCATTTTACTTCATGGCTCCTCCTTAGGACCTGATTTTTACTCTTTCTCAACTTTTGACACATTCTGTCCCCATGCACCTGATCCTGAACCCATCTCTCTCATAGTCCGAACGCCACCTTTTTATCTTAAAGTGCACCCAAGAGGTTATAACTTACCAAGTTTAGATTTTTTTACATTTCACAACCCGATTTATTATTATATATGTTTGCATGCCGGTTCTAACCATAAAACTTAACCATTTAAACCGAAACCTACATTTTGCTTCGGGTTCGAGTTCAGATCCGGACAATACGTAGATCTGGACGTGATTCTTGTTGTTTGATGATGTCTACACACGAGATTCTTCCTTCTTTTTTACACGGATTTGGATCCGGAATGTAGAGAGAAAGTGTGTGTGTTCTTGAGTGTGTGTGTGTGGTGAAAGGTAACAAAATAGTGAAAAGGATGGAGAGGTTAGGCTTATATAGGGGGCCATGGGCCCCACAACCCACTCACAATTCCAAATCCAAATATTATCCAACACTTAACACACGACTAACTTAACGACACACACTTAAATAACAAAACTTTCTGTCATTTAATATTTATCAAAAAGATGGATGTTACAGAAATCCACGAACTACAAGACGAGCCTTGTTTCTTACAATAACCCCAGTATCGTCTTGTTTGTTTATGAAAACCCATCTCGTGTCAAGCGACTTTTTCCCGTAGGAAGTTCCACCAATTTCCAGACATTTAGCTTGTCAAACTGATTCAGCTCTTCATGCAATGCATCTACCCAGCTAGGTTCCTGAAGTGCCATGTCAACTGATTTCGGTTTGATTTGAGAAATGAAACAGTAGTAGAGACAATTGTTTATGTTTCCTGTTTGACTTCTTGTTGACACACCCGAATCAAAGGGACCAATGATATTTTCGATTGGATGATCCCGTTGAATTCTTGATGGAACGGAGTGATCTGGAACACTTCTGGTGGCCGGAAAATTTGTGAGTTCATCAAGCGAATCGATTAAAGGATTTCTCCAACCAGAAGCTGTTGTACTATGCTGATACGAGGTACTAGAAATGTATTCATTCGGAATGGCAACAGTGGGTTTGTATTCACTGCCGAAAACTTGTCTGATGAGACTCTCCCCCTCAACTGATGGAACATTAGCCGAAGGTGTTGAGGTTGAAGGCAAACCACTCTCAACCGGAAAACTTGGAGTTGATTCTGAGACAAGTGTCGGATCAGGATCTTGAGAACCCGAGGATGATGGTTGACTATTGTCGAACAATTCTGGCTGATCAATACCCGCAACTGGCCCCTTTTGAAGAATATCAAACAACTCTTCATCTTCATCAGCACATCCCACTATATCAGAAGTTTCAGGATCAACAGTTGAAGGCACATTGAATGGCTTGAATAGTTCGTTAAACAACCAGTCAGGTCCAACTCTAGCATCCGTCTCGTTTTCCTCAAGCCACCGAATATCGTATGATTCCATGATTTGCTTTATGGACTTGTTGTATACCCTGTATGCAGTATGACCCGCATAACCCACAAAATAGCAGTCATCAGCCTTTGCTCCAAATTTCGGAGTCGAGTCAAGGTTCAACAGTGTGCATGGACATCTGAACGCACGAAAATGAGCAACAGTGGGTTTGTGTCCACATACGATCTTATATGGAGTCTTCATCTGGCTTTTGTTGATCAGAACCCGATTCTGCACGTAGCATGCAGTGTTAACAGCTTCAGCCCAGAAAAACAGCGGTAGTTTTGAGTCACACAGCATAGTTGTTGCTGCCTCGATAAGAGTTCGGTTTCTTCTCTCAGCAACTCCATTTTGTTGCGGTGTGCGAGCTGAACTGTATTGTCTGAGCACACCCCTTTCAGCACAGAAATGATTCAACACGGAGTTCTTGAACTCAGTTCCATTGTCGCAACGAATACTCTTGAGCTTCAGATTCAGCTGATTTTCCATTAGTACCACGAACCTCTTGATCAGCTCTGTAGTTTTACTCTTATTTGACAAAAAAAATACCCAAGTAAAACGTGAGTAATCATCAGTAATAACTAAACAATAAGAGCTACGTGAAAGACTCAGTACGTGTACCAGACCAAACAGATCCATGTGAAGCAATTGAAACACAGATGAGATGGAATTAAACACTTTCGGCTTGTGAGGTTTGCGGTGATGTTGTTTACCCAAAGCGCAAGCAACACATTTTTCAATTATTATAAAATCTTTGATTGGCAAACCTCGGACAATGTTGTTTTTAGAAAGACGGTTCAAGTTTTTGACATTCGCATGTCCAAGACGACGATGCCACAACATGGCATTATGTTCCGATACTTTTGAAAATAGACATGTAATTTCTTCTGGAACATTTCTATTCATGTCGATCACGTAAGCATTATCTTTTCTTTGTGATCGAACAAGAACCCAGTCCTCTGGTATAATTATACCAGGTTTTAAAATCAAGCTCTCTTTGTTCGTGAAATGAGTTGAAAAGCCTTTATCACAGATCTGCGAAACACTGAGCAGACCGTGTTTTAGTTCAGGAACAAAGTTTACGTTTTCGAATCTCAATACTCCATTACATACCGTACCCTTCTGCGTGATTTTACCTTTCTCCCCTCCCGTAAAGGAAACATAGCCTCCATTAAAGATCAGAATGTCGTTCAGTTGAGATATGTCCCCTGTCATGTGCCTGGAACAGCCACTATCAACAAACCACGGTCTGATGATATTCCTCCATAGCCGTTCCTGCAACATGTGCGAGATCAGTTAGATTTTAGTACCCAGTCCATAGTCACTCTAGGCGCACCAAGTTTATCAATTTTAGATACGGGTAACCAAGACATGTCTTCCCGATTATCTAGAATTGTACATGAGGAGTTCTGAGGTTTGGAAACCGGAGACTTAGGTAACCATTTGTATTTTGGTTTTAAAATTTTGTGGCTCACACAAATGATTTGCTTTATCTCAGGTTTACGATCGAAAGACCGTGAAAGATTTGATTTGTATTTTAATTTCGATCCCGAAACGTGGGAAGGTCTCGAAACCAAACTCGGTTTTCCGACGTGTTTTCGAGACATGGCCGGAGTTGCTTGTCTAACTTTGGCACGATCGGCCTTGTCTCGAATCCATTTTCCATCAGAAGGACTTGCCTTGAAATACTTTGATTTATTTGAATGTGATTTGTTGAAAGTATTCCGAGGCATGCTCCTCTGACGGTGTCTATAATATCGGACATAAGGACGATGCGGGCAGTTTCTAGCAATGTGACCAGGAATGCCACAGTTGAAGCGAGTTTGTCGCTTCACATGTAAATCTGGGTGGCCAATTCCTGGTCTCGATCTACTTTGCAAATTTTGCTGTCTCGCATCGACCTTAGTGGTTGATTTACTTGCACTTTTCATGCCTATGTTTACTTCTTTAACTGGCTTTTTTACTAGCATTTTCCTGTTTAACATCAGTATTTAAAGATACATCAAACTTATTAATACTACTAGAACATTCAACCACACAATTGTTTATGCTCTTAAAAACACAGGCCACACAAGCATTAGTCTTAACAGAAGATAAATCACACAATTCAAAACAAGCATTATTAAAATTGTCTTTATTAGGCAAAACAAGTAAATCTTCCTCATCGTCCACCCAATCCTCAATGATTACTTCATTTGCACGCGAAGTAGAAACATTAGTATCATTCACTTTCACAACTGATTGAGCTAGTTTGACAAACCCGGGTATTATCTTTTCATTAATTTCAGGTTTGTCATATTTCAAAGATTTCTCTTTATCTTCCTCAATAACAAAAGGAGAGGGAGTATAATTATCATTGTATGGAGGTGGAACCTCATTATACCCAATTCCCTCACCCTTCTTTTCTTTCCATCTTAATTGCTTTTCAATCATTGACTCAACGACCGCACTAGAAACATCAAACTTTTTAAAATTGAACTCAGTGTTTTCAAATTTATTCGTTAATTTAGCGTTTTCCAAAATAGTTGCTTCAAGTTTGGCGGTTAGATCAGCAATTTTCTTATTGGCATCTAAGATGTGACAACACTTGACACTGAAATCACTTTGCAGTTTTGAAAAGTCTTTGTTTGATGCTTCTAGTTTTTCTGTAAGACCCTTCTCAAGTTTCTTAAGTGTATAGTTTTCGTGTTTCATATTTTCCATTTCCCTAACAAGATTACTATTACGCACACGAAATAGCTCTACCTTTCTAATGCATGCTTGAGAACATAAATTAGAGTTTACCTCAGATGAACCAGCAGGAGTAGAAGCCATGAAAGCAAACTGGAGACTCTTCACCTGATCTTCAGTCTCATTTCCTTCTTCAACATCATCAACTTAAGCGAGGTTTGCAGTCTGACCCAGAATAGTGAGTGCCTCCATCTGATCAGCCCAATCAAACTGTTGTGCAACTAATCCTTGCTCGTTTCTTCCAGCAACAGCATTATCTCCCCTTGCACCATTCACAGGAACCAGAGCCCTTTCAGTATTTCCCTCCTTTGTTGGATTTGTGCATTCTCTAGCAAAGTGTCCTGATTCATGACAGTTGTAGCACCCGAGGTTCTCCTTGTTGAAACCCACCTTTTTGTTTGCAGGTAAGTTCCAATTGTTCCTGCCAGTCCTTTTGGTGAACTTCTTCGCTCTGAATACAGCCATGTCAATTTGCCAGGAGATATCCATCTCTTCCACGTCATCAGGATGGATCTGATCCAGTTCAGTAGAACCGACTGGTTGAACAGGGTCTACAGTAAGTAAAGCATTATAGCAGTTCATGAAGCCTGCCATGAGAGCAATATTCTCTTGAGATGGCAGGTCCTTGGGCAGGAGACTTGCTGGAAGAAGCAACACTGGGTTGGGGTTGAGACTGTGGAAAGAATATGGAAGCAGGCGGCTGTGGCTGAGGTGTAGGTGGAGTGAATTGGCTTTGAGTTGATCTGAACATGGAAAAACTTCCATGTGGCTGCTGCAGCTGCGAGTACACACCCTGATAGGACTTGAACATGGAGAAGTTTTTTGTGATATAAGTGCGTTGTTTGATGACGCTGCGTATCCAGCAGCAGTATACGAATTTGCATGGTTGATTGCTCGCTGTTTGTCATCCATATCACATGACTTGATGATAGCGATCACTTCAAATAGGGTTAGTCTAGAAAGATCCTTTGTCTTCTTGATAACAGCAACGTTCATATCCCATCCTTGTGGCAGAGAGTTGATCAACTTGTTGTTGGTTTCAATGAGAGTTAAGTGTATGCTGGCTGATCTCATCTCGGTTACAAGTGTGACGAATCTTTGCAGCTGACTTTCCAAGGACTCACCCAGAACATGATTGAACATATTAAACTTTTGGCACAGCAAGTCCTGACGACTACGCTTTATGTCTTCGTTTCCCTCATAGACCTCTATCAATGCCTGCCATAAGGCCTTTGCTGATTGCAACTCGCGGAATCCTTGAGCAATCTCAGGTGATAGGGCCATAGTAAGAGTGGCAAGTGCCCTCTCATCTTCTTCTACCTTGTCATAGTCAGCATCAACATACAATTCGATAGGCTTGACAGCAATCTCTCCTTCGGCTGTCTCATATGTGATCGGTTGAGGACCTCTAACTATACTCCTCCACACCTTAGCATCTTTCATCTTGACATACTTTTCGAACCTAAATTTCCATTCACAGAAGCCTTCGTGCTTCAGCAGACGGGGCACACGGGTAGCAGTACCCATAATGGAGTCTAGCTCCTGGTGAAGTGCTGAGTTAATGGATGCGTTGATGGATTGATCCATGATGATTATAAACCCAAAACAAATCCAAAGTCTTTAAACAGCCCAATCCAAACAGGCCCAGATGAACAGTAGGCCCAGCAGAGAACCCATGTGTAAACAGAGAACCCAAAGACTGACCCGAGAACCAGATACTTGACACGAGAACCAAATACTTGACTCGAGAACCCAATTGATTATCCAAGAACTAACCCGTCTATCCGAGAACCCAATTAGTTACCCTAGAACCCGAATAATGACCCGAGAACTGCTGAGTCAAACAGAGAACCAGAGAACCAGTGAACTATCCCGAGAACCCTCAATCTTGGCCAAGAACTCACTTTACCCACCGAGAACGTTCAAAATTGGCCGAAAACGATCAAAGTTTTCCCGAGAACCACTTTTGAAATGTTTTTAGATAAGGAAATAACCTCAAATCCCTAAAAATCAGGGATTTGAATTCCAGTTTTGATTTTGGTCAATCTTGTGTTCAAAATAGTCAAAAGAATTCCGATGAACACGATGAACACAACCTCAACAGCCACCACACTTGTAATTCCAAAAAACACACCAAAACATCAACCAAGAACCCAATAATTGAATCTTGATATCACAACTGAGTCTAGAATAGGTCTATAGGATCTGATACCAATTGTAAGTCCCATATTGGAGGATCTTGCAATGTGATACCAAATACACGATGAAATGCGGAAAATAACCACGTGTTGATTCAATACGTGAATGATAATGGCAATAAGAATACACAAGAAAGGCTTCAAAACACACTATTATATAATAGTCAGGTGCTTAAGCCCTTACGAGTTACACAATGTCACAGCTTTAATACTGACAAATGACCAACCGTTCACAAGGTGAAATGCATGGTATTTATAGACATATACCATACTTAAGCCCAACACAATCACAAGCCCACCGAAAATCCTTTTCGGTTTACAAAAGAAAGCCCAACAACATATATAAAAGCATAAACCATTTATTGTAGCCCAACATTCTCTTTACCCTTACTTGTTTCTTTCTCCTTCCTTGGACACTCCTCGGCTGCTTCATAATGTTCAATAGTGAAAAGTGGAATCCTTTCATCAGCATTAAACTGTGTATTCATGTCAGGGTATTCCTCAGCCGTCACATCCTCCATCTCAACATCATCATAACAAGTATTCCCTGATGGAACACTCGAATCAAACCGAACTTCCTCAGAATCCTCAACTTCCACATCCACTTGTTTCTCTAACTCTTCCACATCCTCCTTGTTCAAATTCAAAAAATGGTGATCTGTTCTTTAGTTAACCAATGATCCACAAACTCGCCTTCTTCAATATCCTCAGCATCACCCATGCCCATTACAACCCATCTATCATCAACAAATAACACCATTTTTACCTTCAAAGTGTCACGGGTTGAACTTCAATAGAGTCATGGTATACAACCAACTCTTTCCCACTAGACTCCCCCTTAGCAGATATACCAGATGACGAAGCACCCGGTTGCTGATCAAACCCTTCTGCTTTAGGATCATTGTCATGATCCTGATCCTTCAGCTTCTTCAACATATCTTCTTTTGTAGGTTCCTGGATGGATCGTACACGGGATGTCGCTATCTGTGCAGGTGCCGAATCCCTGCGTAGGTAGATACGAGCGTAGAATACGTATAAAACAAACACACGAGCAATAACCGACACACGTTATATTGATAACCCGAACACGTGACACGAGGTCACTATTACAGACTCTGACTTGTAACTCTCGAACTAATCAACTGAAACGAACCCTAACCAACCTCACTCACTCTTCTCAACTGTTACGGTGAACAGTATATATAAACACGACAACTTCGCCTCAGGCGAAGTTGTCTATAACTTCGCTTGTTCAACAAGTTCGCCTGAGCGAACTTGTTAACAACTTCGCTTGTTCAACAAGTTCGCCTAAGCGAACTTGTTGACAACTTCGCTCGTTACATAAACATAAACATAATCAAAAACATAATTACATTACAGACTCGATTACAAACGTTAGACTATGAACTACTGACATACATGTACCAACAGACTCCCCCTTGGCAGTAGCTTCATATCTTGATCTTCAAAGCTTGAGTCTTGTAATCTTGTATCTTTACGCGTGCGCTCCTTCTCTAACACATACCGACACCACCCTTTGATATTTCCTTGCTTGATCCTTCCAAGCAGGAATGTAGAAGATCTTCTTTTCGTTGAGCATCTTCAGATCAGCTTGCGATAGATTAACAAGATGCATCGGGTCGTAAACCCTAAGCACTTCTTTTTCATCCTCATCTTCCATTACCGCCTCCGCTGTTTCACAATCCACGAACCACCATTTTAGGTCTTTGAGCACGTCCTTGGGCATAAGCTTCATCGGTACTTCTTTAAGGCACCAGACCGGTTTATACTTCATTACCATCCAAGGCTTTCCATCAGCTCTCAAACCTCTATCCTTGTCTTCGACAAGTTTCCCCTTTTGTGGTTTCAGCAGCTCAAACTTCTTCTCCTTAATGCTCTCTTTCCATACGATCTTTCCGATGACTCTAGCCATGTTATTGTCACTTCGATTTATCAACCCCAATCTGGCTAAGTCTTTAACCTCACATTCAGGCAGTGTGTTTAATGCTCTCAAAGTTCTCCTGAAGTACTGAATCCCATCATATCTTTAGATCACGAAGAGCCGCAGCTGCTCATCATATATCCAGCAGATAATACCTTTCTTTGCTTCAACGTATCCCTTAATATTGTAACTCTTTTTGAACATTTTAGGGACCGCCGGTTTCTTCGTCTTTACGAACCATTGAGCACAACCTTCCTTCCAATTCGGCTGCTCTTCCCATTCAGTATCTTCCACAACTGTCTCATCACCCATATCGGGCATCTCAACCTCTGGAATCTCGTGTTCAATATCTTCATCTACTATCTCCCCTTCTTCTATCACATTTTCAACAATAATTTGCTCACCGATCTTCTCAATCTCATCACTCGGCAGCACATCTTCTTCAAGCATAAAATCATCATCATCATCTAGCTCTTTCAACGCGTCGATTACATCATCAACATCATCATCATCACCAGCTGCGCTTGTAGACTCCCCCTCAGCTGTGGAAGTACCAAGAGCTATAGAAGTTCTTGGCATCTCACCACCTGCACCTTCCGGTGCATTGGGATCATCGTCATGATCTTCTCTCCGTTTAGTCCTCAACTCATCTCCCCTACAGCTCATCTCCTCCTGAGATGCCAAGAACGCTTTCATAGCGTCTATGATCTTCCCATGCTCGACCAGGAGGGAGGCCTGTAGTTGGTTTGCTTCCACTAGGCTTTGAATAGTCTTGGACTGCTCAGCTACGATCCGCTCTAGTGAAGCTATCCTTTCGGAGTCTGAAGTAGGCGTTGGAGTTGGCGGGACATCAGCAGCAGAAGTGACCGCATGTGGTACACTTGGTAACCCTGCAGTAGTAGTGACTGTAGACTCAACAAATCGTGCTACTACCACCGATGGAGTAAGCGATTGAGGTGGTAGAGACACAATTGTTGGAGTCGACTTCTGGACGGCAGTAACCTGTGCTATAGAAGGAATAAGAGACATACCAGACAAGGCAGGTGGAGCAAAACGTACCAGCCTTGAAGTTTCTCCAGCTCCCGAACCCATACCTGTCCGTTCTCTTCTTGAACGTCTGAGCACTAGCTGAACTGCTTCTTCTTCATCATCTTCCTCGTCATCGTCGTCAACCGTTCTCATCCTCTTCCCAATCGTTCTCTCCCTAGACACCATCAATTGTCTAGCTTCAGCAAATGTCTCATCAAGATCGGAGTCAGCTACCGAAGTAACTGCTCTAGTAACATCCATGGCCTGAGAACCCGAGACATCCATATCAAACAATCCTTGGCCGCTAAAAGCAGCATCAAGGTCGACGTCTTCAGCAGTAGGCACAGCAGGCGCAGCTGATACAGCATGAGGTGCTGCCGCCTGTTGTGGTCTTGGGTCTCTGAACTCGTCCCCACCAGCAGGAACATACTCCGGGTTGACAAGATACCCGAACAGTGGAGTATGCCTGGGACGCAGCTCAGGCTTGCTTCGTGCGCTAGAAGTGCGACACTGAGCAAAGATACGCTTCGTCACACATTCAACGTATCTAATAGGGCGTCTCTGAGGTAGCAACGGAGCCACATGATTGAGAATCATTTGTAAGAATCGAGGATACATAATAAATCGCTCACGCGCCACAGCCCTCCTCTGACGATCAATATCGTAAAATATCAGCTGACTAAATGAATATCTTCTGTTGTAAGTCAGGGCAGTCATGGCAGACTGCATCGTCGCGCCCATTCCATCAGTTCCTGCCTTCCTCCCAGACATGCACACGATCAAGACGTGCATTAGGAAGCGCCACTGATCTAACAAAAATCCTTTTCTCCTCTGCGTGTCCCCCAACGGACCTGAATAACCCATCCTGAGATATGCCCCATCACGAAAAGGAGCGACGAACTCCGTTGGATCATCCCTCGTTTCTTCTCCAAACTGCAAAGCCAACCGTATATCTTCTGAAGAGAACTGCACAACATGACCATTTACGGTTGCTCGCATCACCGGGGGCTCAACCCGGCAATCATACTCTACCGACTGCCAAAAGTCTTCAATGTTAGGTAGTGAAATAGGCAGGGTATTCGTGATCGCATGGAAGATCCTTGAGCACAGGAGAAATGTGATTATTTCCCTGTAGTCCTCCACGCCACTTGCGTCTGGGTCTAACATGATGTACTGGTTATGCGCTGGAAAGAACTGTCTTTGATCATTACCGTCATCACCACCAGCACCGCCAACAGCAGCCATATCTGCACTAAACGAACCAAGTTAGATAACTGTTAAGCAACTCGCAAGTTCGCGTTATACCATGTGCGAAGTTGTGATTAAAACTGTATGTGTGAACTTAAAGGTGAGGCGAAGTTGGGAACAACTTCGCGTCATCTGTAAGTTCGTCTAAATAACTGTTAAACAAATTGATTTAGGCGAAGTTGAAGATAACTTCGCCTTATCACAATATCGCCTCAGGCGAAGATAAGTGTTAGGCGAAATTAAGCTTCAGGCGAAGTTGTGGATAACTTCGCCTTAGGCGAAATTAAGCCCCAGGCGAAGTTGTTGAAAACTTCGCCTAAACCCTAACTTCGCCTGAACTTAATCGGCGACTGTTAGGATTCCAACACCGGAAATCCGGTGTTTTCGGCTAAGTTCGACGATCAAGGACATCAATACACATGATATTTAGGATGTGAAGTTGAAAAGGATGTCCATGCACACGTTAACACAAGTTTTTAAGATTTCGGTTTTGAAGGTCCGACGACCCGAGGTCTCGAACCGGGTACAAAACGATCAAGAACGAACAAGTTTGTGAGAGATATCGACAACACATACCCTCAATGATAATAGAAACTAGAAGCAAAGATCGAAAACGGAGATAAACACAAGTTCGCTGGAAATCTCTTAAGTTCGCCGGAAAATCAAGTTCGCTGATATTATAATGAAGTTTACTGTTACAAAATCACCTTATATAGGGTCAGAGTTGGTCAGGAGAAGTTAAGGATAACTTCGCCTAGGCGAAGTTAAGCATAAGTTCGCCTGATTCAACAACTTCGCCTATATTTTCAGAATCAACCCTTTAAGTTTGAACATTTTGCAATTAACATTTGAAAGTTTCATAAAGAGTTAAACAAAAATGATCAAGTTTAAGTAACCAGATATAAAATAATACAACTACAAAAATAGAAAAACTTATAAAAATTTAACGAAATAAGGGATCAAATTTCAGTCTAGTCAGGGACCACTATATTTTTAGAAAAGATCCTAACAGGAATCACACTCACTACGTGACTGTCATATAGATCCGTGTTTAGCCGTATTATGACATAGAGAAACAGGTTGTAAGCATGTAAATAACTTAAATGGTTTTCATCGTTTCTGTGATACGGATTAAGGTTCAATTTAGCTCAAAATTTAAGTGGGCAACAACTCAGAGATAATGAAGCCTTCTATCTATTCTCAAAGCGTATTTGGCTATACCCAAGTCACCCCGAATTGACTTCGACCCATAGTGTCTGATTAACTTGTAGATACTCGTTGTCTGCTTCACGTTCTCTTCTTACTCCAGAATTGAGAAGTCTTGATTGTTACAATAACTCATAAGTACTTAAATTTTTTTTTTTTTTTTTTTTATCCACACATACTTATAGACTTCGGAGTACTAAACCACTGCAAGTCCCGAATCTGGATCACTGCAGTGTCTTGAAATGCTTTCTTCACGGGAATCAGAACACTTACGGGCTCGTGTATGACTGGGTAGTCGCTTTTTTGCCTATCATTCGGAAAGAAATGCATGAAGACATTCAAAACTCTTAAGGAGTTTCCACGTAAAATCGAGTAATTTAAGTTAATATCACATACACTTTTACGCACCATAAAAATTACCATGACATACAATGACTGTCCTAAAGTCTTTTAAGCCTAATAACTTCACTAGTTAAGCACACACAATCAGTATATATATCATTTTCCAAGGTTGGATCAACTTTCTGTTAAACATAGCACATTTACTTCATACGAAGTAATAGACTTGAAAAGTAATTTCATTTCCCTAAAAAAAATTTTGACTTCAATCGCCCCGTTCACGTCAAAGTTTTCAGGTAAACGGCAATCCTGAAGATCCAATGGATCAACTGGACCGACCACATACAGGTATGTGTTCTTCTAACTAAGTATGAACGACTAATTTTCAGCGATAGAAAGAAAACACATCATAAGTCGCCCCCGGTCACTTTCAGTCATCTGGTTAATGGCTATCCTCAAAATCTACAAGTAGAAGATGAGGACCAAAACATATCCTAAGACATGTCCTTCCAACTGAGATAAACCGACATAATTTTAAGCGATTAGTGACGTTTTTTTTTTTTAAGCGAACACCTCATTGTAATCAATACCCTCTTGCTGATTAAAACCTTTAACAACCAGCCTTGCCTTGTTTCTAATGATAATCCCCTTTTCATCCCTCTTGCACTTAAACACCCATTTTGTGCCTATAGCATGCACATTCCTTGGTTTTTCAACCAAAGTCCAGACTTCCATCTTCTCGAATTGAGCCAACTCTTCTTGCATGGCCTCGACCCACGAGCTGTCCTTAAGAGCCATTTGATAATTTTTCGGTTCAATCTGGCTAATAAAGCAGGAGTACAAACATTCGTTCATTATACCCGTTTCTTTAATGCTTGTATAAACACAGGTGTGCTCATTCAAGCTACTTCTGGTTTGTACACTGGAGGACACATCACCTATAATATTCTCCAATGGGTGATCTTTGTGAATTCTCGAGGTCGGAACAGCACCGACATGCAAATTATCTTCCAAATTTGAAGAGATCTCATCAATGGTTGTTTCTGGCTGAGAGTGAAATGGATTGATAAACTCATCTTCAGGTAAGGTAGCAGGGGTATCAATAGTGTTTGATGTGGAAGGTTGACTTTTCTCAATAAGCTGTCGTTGCAATAGATTCTCTTCCTCATCAAGTATCATCTTCGACGCAATTCTTTCTTCTTCTTCAGAAATTTCCAAATTAGGGATGTTAAATGACTTAAACAGCTTAACATAGTCGAAAAGCTCAGCAGGTCCATTGCTTGGTTTTGGCGATTGGTAACTAGTAATGTCGGTGTTACACACCACCTCCACCTTGCAAGTCGACGTATTGAAGACCCGTCTGTTGGGAGTCCCAACAACATAACCGACTAAGATTCCTTCATCGGCTACTTCACCAAATTTCGAATTAGTCTTCAAAATCGAACAAGGAGACCCGAATGGTTCAAGACCGCTCAAGTTGGGCTTCCTTCCATGCATAAGCTCGTAACATGTTTTTCCAAGTCTCTTAACGGTTAACACCCTATTCAGAACATAGCAGGCTGTAGCAACTGCTTTAGCCCAGAATATCACAGGAAGTTTTGAATCTGCCAGCATAGTTCTGGCTCCTTCAATTAAAGTTCGGTTCTTCCTTTCAGCCACTCCATTCTGTTGCGGAGTATACGGAGCGCTGTATTGATGTTCAATTCCTTTCTGAAGACAGAAGATTTCCATTTCAAAGTTCTTGAACTCTGTTCCATTGTCACTTCTGATGTATTTAACTGATTTACTCATGACGTTCTCAACTTTTGTAATTAGATTCTTCACCATTTGAGCCGTCTCATCTTTCGATTTCAGAAAATATACCCACGAATATCGCGAGTAGTCATCAGTGATCACCAAGCAGTAAGAAGTACCTCCTAGACTTTTTACATTCACGGGACCGAAGAGATCCATGTGAAGTAGTTCTAGAGTACCGGCAATAGAGTTGACCTTCTTGGTGAGATGGGATTTCTTGTGTTGCTTTCCCTTCTTGCATGCTATACATTTGTCTTCAAAGTTAAAACTTTTTAAGGGAACGCCCATCACAAGCCCATTCTTGACAATGAAGTTCATCTTCCGAAGATGAATGTGCCCCATTCTCCTGTGCCACAATTCAGATTCTGATTCGCTTGCTTTCGTCATTAAACAAGATTCTCCCGTGGCCATTTCAGTAGACCTCATATCCATCACATATGTATTTGTTTCACGTGGAGCTTTCATTACTATCCACTCGTCTGGTATCTGGAAACCAGGCTTCAACACGATCGCTTCATTCTTCGTGAAATGGACAGTGTAATCTTTATCACAAATCTGCGACACACTCAGCAGATTGTGCTTCAATTCCTCCACAAAATTCACATTCTCAAGTGTCATCCTTCCATTTGACACTGTTCCTCTACCAGTAATTCTTCCTCCGCTTTCACCAGCAAAACTAACTCTCGCTCCCTGAACAGGTTTTAAGTCTTGCAACAAGTGTTTGTTGCCCGTCATGTGCCGGGAACAGCCGCTATCTACAATCCAAAGACTGTGGGCAGCCCTGTTCAACTGTTCCTGCACAATAAAACAGAGAATTAGAATCTTGGGACCCAAGACCAATTGGTCTTGGATCGATACGTCCCGTACCCTGGCTTTCCAAAGTTAGCATCAGGATAATTCCTGTAAGTCCTGTTAGGAAATCTCCTTGAAGATTGAGTGTGATGCCTTCCAAACCTATGTGAATTGAAAGTGTTATATCTTGTGGTTTGGTTGAAAAACTGAGGTTTGTTTTTTATGAAAACTTGAATTAGTTACATTTTGGCATTTTGAAAAGTTTTCATTTTTAGCAGTATCAAACTGATGCTTATTCTCAGTTTTATTTGGCCTCACACATCTGTATCTCGGCGTCAGAGGGCAATCTGCAACAAGATGTCCTAATTTATTACATCTAAAGCAACACCTACTCTCCATTTTCTTTTCAAATGTTGGTTTGGATGTAGAGGCAGTGTTACCAGCCGTTCGTCTCACATAAGGTGGGACATACGGGTTGAGTGGAGTACTCTTTTTAGAAGATTTATTTTTATCTCCACCAGTGGGTAACACTACCTTCTCTTTCGTCTTACCTGATTCGGACAACTTATCCGAATCCGATGAGACTGGACTCGTAACAGAAATATTTACACTAGAAACAGGCGAACTCGTTTCGCCATTACTAACAGTTGGTTCTTTACATGTAACCTTGATTGGAACTGTCTGAGGAACTTCAAAATCCACAGATTTCTGAATACTAGGGTTGAAAGTGTAGTTGTGGTTATAAGGTGGTGGCACCTCGTGATAACCAATTCCTCCCCTCTTTGCAGAGGTACCTTGATCACTAACGAGGTGATCTAGAATAGCTGAGGAATTTCGGAACTGCTCGAGTTTGCGGTTCAGTTCCACCACTTTCACCTGGTGGTCAGCAATCTGCTTTTCTCGTTCAGCAATAAGTTTAGTCTTTTCTTCTAAAACCTCATAACTTAGGTCAATTACATCAATTTTTTCAGCAAGTTTAGTTTTTAAGCTTTTGACATCTTTTTCACATGCTTTTATTTTAACTTTGTAACTGTTTTCTCTTGCCTTAGTAAAATGATGATCTTCTTTAAGAGTTTTAAATTCAGCATCTAAACGAACATACTGATCAGTTATGGTAGCAAGTTGCTCAGACAAATTCTCACATTTTGTACAAACAGGTTTAGAACTTACCTCGGAGGGTTGACCATCGTTATCTGCCATGAAAGCTTTCTCCTTACCAGTAGCTTTCTCCTCTCCAGTCATCTTCTCACAATCTTCATTTTCTACCTTAGCCATATTCGCCTGCTCACCAGTTTCATTCGCATGCAGGTTCCAGTTGTATTCACCGGCTTCTCTAGACAACATGGCATTGACTTCTTTACTAATCCCAGTAGGCTGTGCAGACCGGCCTTGACCCCGTTCAACTCTCTCGTTTCTGCATTCTTTAGCAAAGTGCCCATACTGTTGACAGTTATAGCACCTCACTTTAGACTTGTCGAATCCGGGCCTACCACCAACAAACTTTCTCCTCGTCTTATTCATGAAACACTTGACTCGCCTCACTATCATGGCCATTTGCCATTGCAAATCCATCTCCTCCAGATCATCAGCATCGATCTGGTCATAATCCTCATCCAAAACAGCAGGGTCCACAATCTTCCCTTGTATATAGTTCTCATATGAAGCAATAAAAGATGCATAGACTGCAAACTGCTCTTCAGCAGATTTGACACTCATTGGCATCTTGGAATAGTTATTGCTTGAGGCACTGGGAGAGAAACTACTGTTGGATGTTTGAGGTTTCGAAGCACTTGAACCTCCAGCAACAAAGCAAACATCACCGTTCATGTTTACTGAAACGTTTCCTTCGTGAGAAGAGTTAGAACCTGACTCTCCTTTGGAGTAGTAAGCAGCAGATTCAGGCTTCGAACTTGAGCCTGAGTTAAGTTTGGCACCATACATACCAGGGTCTTGAATCTGATCTGTTGGTGTCTCTTTACGAACCATATTAAGCTCAAAGGTTCTGAGCTTGTTTACTGCTGTCTCCAAATCACAATTAGGAAAGTCTCTGTCTTCCCTCATCAGAACTGTGTACATTTCCCACTTCGGTGGGAGAGCATCGAGAAGCTTTTCAACTATCTCCTCTTCTCTGTAAGCAATCGAATAGTTGTTTAGCTCTGTCATTAGATGATAATATCGAGTGATAATATCATCCAGAGATTCGTTCTTCAAATATTTGAAGACAGAGAACTGAGTCTTCAACAGTTTAATCTTCGAGGCACGAATACCCACGTTCCCTTCGAATCTATTTTCAAGAGCATCCCAAAGCTCTCGAGCTGATGTATACTTTCTGAAAGTATGAAGGATCTCCTGTGGAAGAGCCATAGTGATAGCTGCGTGAGCCTTGCTTTCGGCTTCGTACATTTTCTTCTCTTCTTCCTCCATCTTGCTGTACTTCTTAACCACATCACGACCTTCGTACACCATTGTCGGTGGGATATATCCATCCTGGATGCACACCCACATCTTTGCGTCCTGGTATTTAATATACTGAATAAACCGATCCTTCCAAGCAACAAAGTCGGTTCCTTTTAACAGCCTTGGGGCCTTAGTGGCTGACCCCGCTTCGACTTCCATTTTCACCAATTCAGAGATGTTAATTTGCGACATCTTCTCAAAAACCCGAAAAATTCAAAAATTTGTCCAAACAGTACTAAAGGCGAAGTTAAGAATAACTTCGCTTAAGTGTTAACTTCGCTGGAAAAATTCTTAAATTCGTGTGACTCGGCGAAGTTGAGAATAACTTCGCTTATGGTAAGCGAACTTATCAGGTAAGCGAAGTTGAGGATAACTTCGCTTAGGTCAACTTAGCAGGTAAGCGAAGTTGAGGATAACTTCGCTTAGGCGAACTTATGAGGCAGGCGAAGTTGTGAATAACTTCGCTTAACCTTATATCTTCGCCGAAACCCTACTTTCAGTGACGGCAACTTCGCCTGAAGAACAGTAACTTCGCCCGATGAACACTGAAAATATTCAGATCTGTTGTCGACGATTCTGCAGTTTCCGGTCGCTGTAAAGGCTTGAAAATGACTGTATATAGTGATTAGAACTCAATACGAACAAAAACTCGTCCCGTGAATAGGTCAAACGAGACGTTTTCTACACCCGCGTGAAATCCCGAACCTCACAATCGAGCCGATGGCTCTGATACCAATTGTAGGTTCCTGGACGGATCGTACACGGGATGTCGCTATCTGCGCAGGTGCGGAATCCCTGCGTAGGTAGATACGAGCGTAGAATACGTATAAAACAAACACACGAGCAATAACCGAAACACGTTATATTGATAACCCGAACACGTGACACGAGGTCACTATTACAGACTCTGACTTGTAACTCTCGAACTAATCAACTGAAACGAACCCTAACCAACCTCACTCACTCTTCTCAACTGTTACGGTGAACAGTATATATAAACACGACAACTTCGCCTCAGGCGAAGTTGTCTATAACTTCGCTTGTTCAACAAGTTCGCCTGAGCGAACTTGTTAACAACTTCGCTTGTTCAACAAGTTCGCCTAAGCGAACTTGTTGACAACTTCGCTCGTTACATAAACATAAACATAATCAAAAACATAATTACATTACAGACTCGATTACAAACGTTAGACTATGAACTACTGACATACATGTACCAACATCTTTACATTGAAGCTGTAGGATCATTTTATCCTGTTTGGCCATCTTCTCCCCCTGAGCAGCCACCAGAGCTCTCAGTTCACTATTTTCTCTCTGCAAAAATTGTATTCCCTGCATCATCTGCCTTTGATTTGCCCGCATACTTTCTTGAAAGGCGGTAAAACTGGTTTAGGGTTTGCAAAAATGGTTATTTTAACCTCACACAGTCACATGAGGATCTACAGTCAATGGATTATCAATATCCACTTCTTGTAAATCTTCTGTGTCTGGTCGTTTTGTGTAATCATGACCAAAAGGAGGAGGGATTTCAACAAACCCTAAACCAGTTTTACCGCCTTTTGGTGATTGCTGTTACTTCAATAATTTCATTGAGTAGAATAGATGAATTTATGAAATTACCAAATTTATTCTTTAACTCCATTACTTCTTTTACAAGCTCAGCTATTTTAGTTCTAAGTTTCAAAATCTCTTGAAACTGATGTTCTACAATCATTTGTTTGGTAGCATATTCTGCTTTCAAATCGTGATTACTCTCAGATAAAGCATTGATTTTTTGTTTATAATCTTGATCATTTTTTACCATTTTCCGATAATTATCACAAACGATAGCAATTTCACATACTAATTGTTCATTGTATTGACACATCATATCAAACTTTGACTTTGTCTCAACACAATGAGAACATATAATTTTCTGTGACTCATCCACATCAGATGAAATTTGATTCTCAGTTTTAGAAGAAACAGACTTAGAAGAGTTAGAACTAACCTCTTCTATTTTAGCCATGCAAGAAAATGTTTCCTTCCCATCAACACTTGTCACTTTTGAATCAGTCTCAGACTCTTCACTTTCCTCAACAATCTTCTCAGCATTATCACCCATAATCTATTCACTTTGAATGATCACAGCTATGTTAGCTTGCTGTACTTCATTTGACACATTACCCAAACGTCTTCTTGATCAATCAATCCTTTCCTGTGTTGTCATTGCCTTTGAATCACTTGGCTTTGCTGATTCAACAACATTTGGTTTCTCCTTTGACTCATTGGTATAATACTGCGTCCTTCATGTTTACGTTAAGTGGTGTGATAGGAGGAACTGAACCAACACTAGTACTAGATGAACTAGAAAATATATGGGGTTCAAGAACAACTTCTTGAGGAGTCTCATGACTTGCTTGAGTATAAAAAGCTTTAATAGGAGTAGAAATGCCCTTGTTAACATGAAGTGCACCACCATACAAAGTAGGATATTGATTAACTATGGATGAATCTTGAAACTTTAAGTAACACTCTCTTTCCTCAAACTTTTATATAAAATCTATGCTAGTGAGAGCTGGATTTTTGAAATAACCATTCTTAGTAAGTACCATTATATATGCTGAGTATGAACTGGGAAGAGCATTCTTTAAAGTATCAATTCTATCTTCATTATTAGTATTCAAACCAAATCTATTCAACTCAGCCAACAAGTGACAAAACCTGGTTAACAATTCTCCAACAGATTCTCCAGGCATGAGACAAAAGTTTTTAAACTGAAACTTCAATATGGATTTTTTGCTTTCTTGTGTATTATCCACACTCCTTGTCATTAGAGATTAATACAAAGGAGCAGCTTGTTAATGTGGCTAAATTGATGAAAAATAAGTTCTGACAAGGCCATTGTCAAAGTGGAAAATGCCTCACTTATACCTCATAAGCTTTTCTTTCTTCAGCTGTCATTTCGGAAATAGGTTTTTCCATTTGACCAATACTAGGAGCATCAACAAGCAATCTTAGATATGTGGTCTCTAAACTTTGCAAATATTCGGATTAATTACCCCCAAATGAGATCTAAATCTCAAATCCCATCTTGGAAAATCATCAAGACTGTTAAGCTTAGGGGTTTTAGCATGAGTACCAATCCTAGTATCATAATTAAACATTTGTTGCATGATTGTGTTCTAAGAAGAAAAAGCATAGTAATTTATCATTTTGAGCAGTTTAGGGTTCAATATGCCAAAAGATGAAAGTTAAAAAAATGAAAATTTGATAATCTTGAAACTGTGATAACGAATGAGACTTTGAATGCAATGAATGAGACTTTGTTTAACGAATGAGACTTTGTAAGAAATGAGACTTTGTAACGAATGAGGACAATGACAAATGAACAATGACGAATGAGAATATGGATATAGCAGATTTGAGTGCGAACGAAAGATGAATAGTATAGCGAATGGGGTTTAACGAATGTGAGTAAAATGACGAATGGGTGAACGTGTAGCGAATAGGTTGTTAAAATAGTTATAACAAACTCTCAATTGCTTAGCAAATGAGTTCAACTCAGATTGCGAATGAACTCATCTACATTCAAGAAATCAACAAATGAGTTCATCATCATTATCAACCTGAACCCAGATTTAATCACCAAACCAATTGTGACATCCGTGGCAAAACCGAGTACACCTTAGTACTTACAAACTCGAATAAGCGTTTAACCGCTTATTGCGTAACGAACAAACGAATAACTAAACGGGTCTGGTTATGGTCCGGATACCCCGGGGTGCCATCTATAAGTGATATACGTTTAATACAAGCTAAAACATTAGAAATATGGCCTTAGTTTGATAGCAAACAAGTTAAACGAAAACATGCTCATTTAACCACCCGCTATAGATTTAAACGCGAAAGATAGTTACAAACCAAGCATTGTATCATCCATTAAGCTGAAAAAGACTTACCAAACACTTATTTGAAATGTTTTAAGTGATCCGTGAAAATATTTTTGATTTCTACAAATATATAGTATGTTTTTATAATTTTACACAAAACTAGCCGAAAAACACTCGTTTTCGCGCTGTTTAACGCACCCGATAAGTTTTTCGCGCCAAAAACCGAACCCGAACTAAATTTGGACCAGGATTTTCGTATTTGGGCTGGAGAAACCAGATCATTGGGCCAAAACAGCCCAAAGGGGGCCCATAAGGAATCCCGGCCTCAGCCGCCACCCCCCCCCTTTGTTATTCTTTCACATTTAAACTAGATTCAAACCATTTTTAATATCATTTCCTTGAAAATGCTGGACACAACTTCTTCTCCAGCCAAAAACAGCAAGAAAACCTAAGGTAAGGAGCTTAAATAAGTAGCTTTTATGCTTGTTTAAACTTGTTTAATACCATAAAAACATGTCTTGGTTACTAAAAATCATTCCTAACCGTGTAAAAATCCTAAAAATGGTCCATAAACATGTTTTGATCATACACATGGTAAGGAACCTGTTTTGATAATTTTTTTGGCCATAAACACGGATTAAAAGGTTGAAACGACGTTTTTACGGTTCAAAAGTTCGTTTTTGTGCACTAGCCGAAACCCTAACTTAAGGGCTGTTATGTTGATGAAATATTGCTTGGTTTGTGAAATAGGACTTGTACCTAGCTTGCTTAGAAGCACAAGAACCTGAAAACTTAATTAAAAGGTCGGAAACGAGCCAAACCCGCCAAGGTAATGCCAAAACACTCGCTTACGGGCTATTTAGGTTAAGGTTATGATGTGCATATTTTTAGGACTTGAAATTTTTCAGAGACATCAGGGACCATGTAAATAAGTCCCTGTTTAAATTTGGTAATTTTTTGACCATTCCAGAATATTTGGCGAATTTATTACCGAATTGGAACAACTATTTGGGAAAAATAGCTAAATTACTTCAAAAATTATGAAATTTTTCTGGGAACTCAGATTTGATTTATTTTGATCACATATGAATTTTGGGATCATTTGGAGAAGTATAAAGGTGTTTTGTGTATATGCGTTCGTGTGAATTTTTATAGCCGAATTTGGGTTGAAAAGAATATCGCACGAGCTTTTTACATTCTGGAATTGATACAGGTTGTTTTGGGACATGATTTGAGCATTCATAAATTTTTGTGGAATTTTTGGAAATTGTTTGGGGTAAACGGACGATTTTCAGGCGAAATATAACTGACAAAATGAATTTTTCTAAATTAATAAATCAGTAAATAATTTCAGAAATATTTTTATAAAAATCTACATATTTTAATTGATAAGTGGTTAAATTTTCATAATTTAATAATTAACGGTTAATTAATTATGCTAATTTAAAGATTAAACAAATTCAGTTTTTATAAAAACCGGCAAGTTCGCGACTAGCGAACCTGCGGGAATATCAAAACACCAAGAGTGATCAAAAATCATATTTTCCGATTAATTAAGTAAAAACGAACTTTTCTATGAGAAACCTGGACAATCCGGGCGGATTGTGCGCGTTTCTTCTCAAATCAAACTGAATAAACAGAAACGGGCCCCGTGGCTAATCCGGGACCCCAGTATGTGATCCTTCTTTATAACTTAATCATTTTATTAACCAATACATTTACCCAAGCTTATTTTCCCATAACTGTTTTCTGAACGCGTAAACGAACAACTTGGCCCAGCTGGAAAAACGGGAATCTGAGCCAAGTTCAGTTTTAAGTATTAGACATTGAACAACATCACAGCCTAAGCCTATTACCACTTTCTGGGCGTACCAGCTATACCCAGATTAGTTATACAGCCCAGTTTAATACTGAGATTATAATAATATTAAAATATTAATATTATTATAATATGGACTATAGGGACTAAGTGATAGCAAGGGAAACGAACCCCGTGCTGATCTCGCACTGAGTGCCTACAAAACCGTGAGTTTCATGACCCCACTCTTTAAACTATTTTACGAACTTTTGGGGTGGAAAGCATGTTTATACACATTATCTATCTGAAAACGGATCAGGATATAAAATATCTGAACATTTATATATGAAAAGTCCCTACAGACATAATGATTGACCACGTGATGATGAAAGATGATTATTATCGTTGATTGATATATTGAGTGGAGATAATACGAATTGCAAAACATAATGAAATTACAAGTGACAGCATGTTTATACAAACACGTTATGTAATGTTAAACATAACTAATTTGGGGGACAACGTGGTCTGTAATGGCCATGGGGATAACGTGGTCTGTGATGATTATGTGGCTGTTGTGGGCAGAAGGGGGGCTACAATAGTAACAAACTAACTTTATTATGACATGAATGTTAAGGAAATAATGTGATTATGCGTATTGTGGGCGGATGGGGAGCCACAGTATTTGGTGATACGTGATAAATACTATATGTGTATATGTGTCTATATACATGCTATGTGATTAGCCGTAGGAAATACTATGTGTAGAATATACTAAATATTTGCGTGTACACTATATAATGTTTGAGTTTACGTGGAATCATTGTGGGTGGAAGGGGGACCACAGTGGTTGATGTTAACGCGGAACCGTTGTGGGCGGAAGGGGGGCCACAGTGGTTGAGTTTATGTGGAACCGTTGTGGGAAGAAGGGGGTCCATAGTGGTTGGTTAAACACGGAAATTGGAAACAGGTAGTACGAACAAACAATCACGATTTTACCGAAATTTCGAATTTATGTTATAAACTTACATGTGTGCATATGCACACACAAGGATATGGCTGTACATATTTATACAAACGTAAATACATATTTTTACATACGTGCCTACATACAAACTATGACTGTGTGGTACGCAGAACTGATTTCGTTAAACTTATGAAACTCACCAACTATTCGTAGTTGACCTGTTTTAACGTGCTTTTCAGGTAATCAGATATGAGAAGTAATTTCCTGTGCGTTACGTGTCTGATTGGTGATTGATGTCATGGGCATTTGAGTTAGAAGTAAAGTAATTGAAGAACCGGTTTGATTGTATCACCTAGTTTGTAAAAGACGTTAGAACGATATAATATATTGTAAATTAGTTAGTAATGTTTCTTTATGAACAATGTATTTGATACCAGTTGTATCTGTTGCATTTCCGTTTTACGCTTCCGCAATTCGCTTAACGGGGTGTGACACCAATCCATAACCAATTCTATCTAAACCACAACCACAACACTCACAATACCAAATCCAAACCATTCTGAACACAATCCGAAATGATCCCAACTCAAATAAGTCAAACTCAAATCAAATTTTGACCACAAAAGTAAAAAAATTCACTGTTTAAACCACTATATCTTCCCGCTCAATCCAAATTCTATCGAATTGAATGAATTAATACAATTAAACCTATCCAGACACACCAGTCTAAACATGATGCACAATCCTTGATACAATTAATCATTAATTATCTAGTCAAATAGCTTGAATTAATCAAATTTAGGTCTGTATATGTTCGTTTATCAAATTCGTATAATTTGTTAATCAATTTGGTCACAAAACACCTTCAACTGTGGTAGTCTTAGTTTAATACACAATCAATTAGACAGCCATAGCTTTTATACCACTTGAAATTCCTTGGTCGATTTTTCTCTAAGAGACTTAGTCTTTGATATGATTGTATGAACGATGATTAGGTTAACTGTGTGTTAGTGTGTGTAATGAGTGTGAATTTAGGTAGAGTAACAAGAGGAAATTCAATAATAATAACTCTACTTTAAGAAATAGGTTATAAGGTATATATAGAGGATAACTCATTCGCTATGCCATTCTCTAAACAACCTTAGCAAATGGCCCTAATACGTTACACTTCTCATTCGTTAACATCTCTAACAAATGAGGCATAAAACTCGTCTTCCTTCGCTATACATCACATAGTGAATGAGCCTTACATTTATAAAATAACCCCTATACTTTATCCTATTATAAAATACATTTAAACAAAGAACGAGATGTAAACTGATGTATCAACATTTTGGTATCTCCAATTGATGCCGATTTGATTCCTATTCGACCCAATCTTCCGAAGTAACCTCCAAGGGACGTATGTGGACATTTATTCTAAGTCAATTAACTAACTTGTTGCAAACGTTGGACGAATTTAATTGATTTGCATCCATTTCTTTCCTTAAATGAATTATTGTTAATTAATCATGATTAACCGACCCTCCTATATAAACTAGACTCCCTTAAGCCTTCTCCTTTTCTGTTCATCGCTTTCTTACTATCAATTTCAGTTTAGGGTTGTTAATTGCTCAAGTTCTTGACGATTTGACTTTCAAGAGTCCAAGACTTTTGATTTCTCCAGTGATTCTCATCCATTCACTTTCGGGGGTAAGTGTTGAACATCAATTTTTTCCCTTCTAAATGAAAGCCCTCAGTCAACTTCAATAATTTATGGGGTTTCGGTGGTCATTTTCATCTTGCTCATTTAGGGTTTATGTAAGTCTAACTTTGGGGCTTTTCGATTTCATCATGAATTGTCCTGAATTAGCCTCTAACCCTTTTATGTTTTAGTCTTATTTCATCATTTTGAACGTAATTGACCCGAATTAGGTCTCATACCAACATCCGAGTCAATAATGAACTGACACTTGTTTCCTCTAGTTTTCTCCATAACTAGAGTTAGGGGAGAAATTAATCAATAATTATTTTTCAGTTAAGTTCAGTTTTAAAAGAAGAATTTTCTATTATTTTTCCAGAATACTTTATTTCCAAGTCTGCCGGCTCGCTTATTTATCGTTTTCTTTATAATGAGCGATATAGCTTGCGCTTTAATTTAATTTCATGTTGTTTATTCTCGGTTTGTAATATAGTTTGTTATTCTATATTTTTAGGATATTTTATTTTAAATTTGTCGACTCGCTTAATTACACACTTATCTCATCTTCTCGTCCTTCACTCGCCTACTTACTAAGGTGAGTAATAACACTCTCCTTTTTTCTGTGTTATATTTTGGGGGCTTTATACGTACACAAACCCTAATGCTTATTTATTACATAATTACATACTCAAATACAATTCCACTATTTGCGTAGTTGTGATATTGTTCGATTAGTTGCTAGTTGCTAAATGACTATGTGTTTACAGTTTTTATGGTTGGTTGTTATCTCATTCCTATCCTTATAGTATGATCATACGTCGTTGGAGTAATTCAACACCATTTTGGGCCGAGGTGAAATGACACTTTTATATTGATGTTATGGTAGTTGATGTAATTCACATATCGCAGGGAGTTTTAATTTTTATTTATTATATGTATACAAAATTGTGGTTACTTGTTCCAATTTGCGTTGACAAAATATATTATTTTTACGCATATTGCAAGTATCTATTTGGGATGATTGTAGATGCAAGACTTAGTTTGACCATAGGTTTTTTAATAAAATAAAAAACAATTAATTCGTTTGAGATTGATGTATTGTTCTCGGATTTGTTTTCTTTGTTAAGACAATTGTGCACATGGTTTGAATGAATAAATTAGATATTGACGCTTATTATTTTTGTTAGCGTCTTTGAGCTAGGTTTGATACAAAATAAGTCGCGTCCCGACAATATCTGCCGTTAGATATTACAATCACTATTTCTAACCAATAAGATATATTTATAATAATCTTATTTATAAACCACACCTTTGCAATTATTTCTAATCACTATAGTAATTAACAATTATTTGTTAAATAATATCTCATAAACATTAAAACACTAACGTTTAACCACTTAACCCCGTCAATTATTTCTCAAATATTTAATCTCTAATTATTTTTTTCAAATAATTAATCACCGATGTTAAATTCATGTTTAGTGAACTATGATATTTAACTATTAAATATTATTCAATGTTCGTTGCCCGAAGTGTAACTCTTTGGATCGTACCTTGATATCAACGTTAAATATATAATTGATGATCGGTTATCTAATATCCAACACTAAGCCCAAGTAATATGTTCGGATCAAACATCTGTAAAATGGTAAGCCTGTGATGAACAGTCGTTAAATGGTAGGTCTGGACGGGTCATGACCGGTCGAATAACGGATCTGGGGAAGAGTGCCGATCAAATATTATATCCTGGTTGAAGACCTTTCTTCAACCCACCAGTTTAGCATGATGTAGTGCTATCTACATCATACTAGACTAACACGCTTCAGTTGTCCTTTTCGTCTTTACCGAGAATCCTACATAAAATGTTAGTACATTACCTTTGGCTCATCCAAATGGTTATCGCTTCATTCCATAGTTTGGCTCTTCCGAATAGTTACTGCTCATGATCATCTGAGTGTGCCTTGGCTGCTACTAGATGATTTACTTTAGCTTTCACCCGATCATTACTGGTAAGTCAAATACCCAGCAAATTCATAAACAAAATGTAATCATGTGAAAATAGAATTTGAATACTCAAATATGAGAATAAATGTGTAATGGAAATAATAAAAATATAAGCAAGCCATGGCACATCAAAGGGGTAACAACTGAGGCAATTTAATCACTATAAAAAACATCTGGTTCAAACTCATTTAGGATTAAAAGGCCGTCAATCTTTTGCAAATATGCAATGTGCCAATGTTCCATCAATTTCTCTAAATCTTGAACTCACTCGTCTAGGCTCCTCTCATTGGTCACCATCTTGTTTGCGAGTTGTCAATCTATGCAGGGCTATCTCAGATCCCATACAGGCTCTGCCAACACTTAGGGCACGACCTTGATAAGAGCCCAAAATATTAAAAGAAAAATTATGTATATAATTTTTTTAACCTTAATTGGTCAATTGAGTTGGGAATGGCTGAAAAGAAAACTATAAGGGCCCACAAAAAAAATCTAAACAAGTCCATTAAGCATTAGAGAATCTAATAATTTCTAGGCCTAGTAACAAAGTATTACAATTATTGTTGATCTTTTGGGAATTTTTTTATTAAGGATCATTTTTTAGTACTCGCTTTGAACACTCGAAATCTGATAGATTACACTGGATCTATGCTTCCTTCCCTATCCAATTTTCCCTATGAATAATGATTTGGAGTCGGATAATTTGGTCTAGATTGTAATGCAAGTGGACGCTTTGTGTGATTTAGCTTCTTTGATGCTTGGATTATGAAAATGTGAGTTGCCCTTCTCTGAAATCTTGTTTTGTTTTCATACATTTATGTAGGATCGTTGATCTTTCAATGTCTATTTGCAACCAAATGCACATTATAATTGGAAGATTTATGATTTTGAATATCTGTTGTAGGACAGCTACCATCGACGCCTATTATGTTGGTTGCATACTTGCATATTGAAGGAGTCATGTACCAAAGCCTTTATGTACCAAAGCCTTTGTTTGGCGGCAAAGGTCATGTGATCTAGCACCTATTTCATGCAAATACAAGTCCAACTACTAATTATCGAGCTATGTCTTCTCTCCATTTTTTTTACTCTAGTATTTAACTGAGTATTTAACTCTAATAATAATAATAATAATAGTTATTAGCATTAATTATATTCTCCAAAGTCACGCTTACATAATTCCATATCATCACTTTCACATACTAAGCGCTCCATTCTCACTTTTTCCCGACACACACTTATTCCCATTATGATCATCTCGAGATCCTCCCCACTCTCCACGGTCACGATCTTCTTTCCCTAACTTTCACACCCACAAAACATTCTTTATGCACCTTTGCATGCCACCCACTTATTATTTATTCACTTCACTCCCATTACTCCAAACCAAATCCCAAAAATCAGTAATGGATTACGAACGACCCGAAACCGAGTTAATATCAATCCCGGCAACGCCCCGCGATTCCACGCCCGAAATACAAACCCCGTCTGGTCAGCGGTCGCCAAGGGCACATTCAAAGGAGGGTGGGAAGTCTTCCGCTGGATGGACGCCCACGTCGTTTATATCGCCGAGGTTTTTGAGCCCCATCGGGACGCCTATGAAGAGGGTGTTGGTGAATATGAAGGGGTATTTGGAGGACGTCGGGCACTTGACGAAGCTGAACCCGCAAGATGCGTGGCTTCCGATCACTGAGTCTAGGAATGGTAACGCCCATTATGCCGCGTTTCATAACCTTAACGCCGGTGTCGGGTTTCAGGCTCTTCTTTTGCCCGTTGCATTTTCATTTCTCGGCTGGTAACTTTTCTTCCTTTTTAACTTTCAACGGTAATTTATAATTTTTTTCTTTTGGATAAGACACATCTTAACTATCACAGCTGACAGGTATATTAATATTATTATTTTATTGAAATGTGTAGAAATTAGTTAGAAAGTATTCTAATGTTGGATTAATTGTTTATAGATATAACATGGTATATGCATTTTATATAGTTATATTATTTTGCTTTTAATCAAGATGTTATATAATGTATTTCATATGTATTTTATCATAATTTCTTTTAAGTCTAATAATTTTTACAATTTATATGTTCATACTTTGGGTATAAGAAAGTTGTCTTATACGTCACGTAAAGACACCATTCCCTTTATCTTGTCGAATAAAGTTACAAATGATATAACATCATGGTTTTGACTTTGGGGAAAAAAAAGTTACAAATTCCACTTTAAATCAAATGATCTAACATCATAGTTTGACCGAAAAATAGGCATAAACTTTCTTTTCATATTTACATATCCTATATAATATTATTTCATTATCATTGCTATTTTAATATGTTGTAACAACAATTGCTCAATTTTAGTAAAGTAATTATATTTAGCTTTTTATTATAGTATATTATTATAGTATATTAAGATCTTGAAAAATCGATTACTGTGTAAAATTAACTAGCTATATTAAAGTTGTAGAAAGTGATCATATTTTATGCTCTAAGTAATTTGTTATAGAAAAAGAAAGATATAATTATACTTAATAAAATTTATAATAATCATACTTTATTTAAAACCTTGTTTGCTCATTTGTCATATTTTATGAAGGATGAAGCATATATCACAATATATTATATATACTACTATCAATGAATGGTTGTAACTCTGTTTGAGATATGAATATATACCTGGGCTATCGAAGTTGGCATACTACTAAGCCCGAATATGCTGACCTTTAAAAAAAAGAACATAAAGTTCGCCTGTAATATGTAGTGCTTATGCATGATGCAGGAGTTGGGGTATCATTTCATTAACCATAGCCTACATATGGCAACTATACACCTTATGGATCTTGGTTCAACTTCATGAAGCAGTCCCCGGCAAACGATACAACCGATATGTTGAGGTCTCCGAAGCAGCATTTGGTAAGAATTTATAGTATTTGGTTTTCCATTACTAAAATCTATCAAATTCACATTAATAAAACTCATTATCACTTTCGTTATTCAGGAAATCGACTAGGAGCATGGCTTTCAATCTTCCCAACGGCGTACCTATCAGCAGGAACCGCGACCACCTTGATTATTATAGGCGGTGAAACAATGAAACTCTTCTTTGAGACCGTTTGTGGGCCCGTTTGCACATCAAGCCCGTTAACAACGGTAGAGTGGTATTTGGTTTTCACCTTTTTGAGCCTTGTTTTGTCTCAACTTCCAAACCTTAACTCAATAGCTGGGATCTCGCTCGTTGGAGCTATAACCGCGATTGTTTACTCAACCATGGTTTGGCTCCTATCGGTTAGCCAGCAACGGCCGGCTAACATATCTTATGAACCCATCGTGCTACCTTCATTAACCGCTTCCGTGTTTTCGGCTTTCAATGCACTTGGTATTATAGCATTTGCATTTAGAGGCCACAATCTTGTTCTTGAGATTCAGGTAAGTTTGACTTTTAAGGTCAGAAAGTTTATTGATATTGTTCAAAAGCTGAAGAAAAGTTTTAATACTAGGTAAAAACACATGTAAAGTTGTATACCTTTGGAAGATTCTTGTGTCAGTGTTCTGCTGAAATGAATATAAAATTTGTATGTGCAATATAATTGTTTGACCTCAAAAGTAAAACTTTATACTACTGAGTGTTTTGTAGCATTTTCGCAGTCGACAATGCCATCGACGTTCAAGCATCCCGCTCACGTACCAATGTGGAAAGGAGCCAAGGTCGCATACTTCTTCATCGCCATGTGTTTGTTCCCGGTAGCCATTGGCGGGTTTTGGGCTTATGGAAATTTGGTGAGTTTATATATATAGTTATTTGGGTTAACCACACTACTAAAAACCTTTGTTTGATAATATTAGACGGGTTTGTTACGTACATCAATTTATAGTAATTCTCTTTATCATAATTAGAAATTAGGCGTGCACGTTGGTCAGTCTTTAACTCAAACCGAAAATTCAGTTTATAGGTTTTTGCATAGTCATTTGTTTTTGGTTTTTTCAGTTTTGTTGTTTGAGCATTAAATTTTTGGACCGAATATAATTGATTAAAAATAATGAATAGCATAAAACTCTGAGCCTCACTTTTTGTATTTTTTGTTATTTAATGATTAATTGCTTGTTACACATTTGGAACTAAGGTTGTTGAGATATATCATTAGTAATTTCTTATAGATTACTCAACTTAATTAAATAAAATTATAATTCATAAGCCAATACAAAAGTCAAGAATTTCGGTAATTCTTGTTTCGGTTCGGTTATAATAGTCTGTTCGGTTTTTTCGCGTTCAGTTAAGATATTCGGTTTTTGGTACATGCAAAACCGAAAACAAACCATAAATTGGGTTTTAGGGAACACATTAAACCAAACCCGTCTGTTTTGGTTATTGATTCGGTTATGTGGGCTATTTTGGTTTCAAGCACAATGATTAGATGAGATTAGGTCTATTTTTTAATCATCTTTGTTTTACTTTCATAAAGAGTTTATTATTCTATATCATACTTTCTTATTTTAAATTTCAATCTTGTAGATGCCTCCAGGTGGGATGTTGAACGCGCTATTCGGCTTCCACAAACATGACATATCAAGATGGTTGCTTGCAATAACGTTTCTACTAGTCGTCTTCAGTTGCTTGAGCAGCTACCAGATCTACTCCATGCCTGTTTTTGACAACTTTGAAGCGAGCTATACTCACCGCACGAACAGGCCATGCTCAGTCTGGGTGCGGTCAGGGTTCCGGGTGGTCTATTCGTTCATTAACTTCTTCATAGGGGTGGCTCTACCATTCCTCTCGAGTCTAGCTGGATTGTTGGGAGGACTAACGCTTCCTATCACATTTGCATACCCATGTTTTATGTGGGTGCTCATCAAGAAGCCCACAAAGTATAGCTACAATTGGTACTTCAATTGGTCACTCGGGTGGCTCGGTGTGGCGTTTAGTATTGCGTTTAGCATTGGTGGGATCTGGAGCATTGTTGACAATGGGTTGAAACTTAAGTTCTTCAAGCCTAGTTAAAGATTGCATGTTTTTTTGGTTTTGGTGAACATTTTATACAGTAATCATGTTAAGTAGCGTAAAGCTCTTTATGTTTGCATTGTGTTTTAAGTTCAAATGTATAACTTATTGAATTATAGCTAAACGAGGAATATCTAAATTAATGTTGTTAGTTTGAAATTTTGGATTATTCTTCGGTACACATTTGGTCACATACTTCAAATGGCTTCACTTCAAATCTCTTAAGGATTTGAGCATCAATCTCACAACTTTCAAAATTATTATTCCACCTGACCCGAAGTTTATCAAATACCATTGATAATGAGTTACTGCTAACGAAATTTCAATCGATCAGTAGGAGGGCTGAACAAATAATTAACTAAACTATAACTAAATTAAGGACTTAATCGAAGCGAACAATTAATCGATTGTTCTAGTTAAGCGATAATGGATTAACAGAAAAATAAAGTTTTGGTTTTGGTGTGTGACATGCATAACAGAATTAACCAAACTAAACCAAACCAATTATACATATAGCTATTTAAAATATGTGATGTTCTTCAAACATAATTATGTATTTTTTTTTAAATTTTACAAACAGGACATCTCATGACTTATATCCAAAGAGTGCAATGACTACTAGTAAACAAACTTCATCAAAAAAGGATTCAAACGAACACATCGATCTGCATACTTTCAACCTTTGCTAGTACATGAAGCAAAAATACACTCCTACCATTGTGTAATCGTATAAAAACGATGACACGAAAAGAAAAGAGAAATGAAGGAGAGAGATAAATTTTATTATCTCAGATTCAATTCTTGAAATAGAATGAAACAAGCAAACCTACACACACACACAGCGCATATGTAATGCGGCGTTTATGTTGAAAACAATGCGCTCACCCCCCCCCCCCCTCTCAAATTAGAGGTTTAGAAAACCCCAACTTGCACAGAAGCTCGTGAAAATAAGGCCCTGGTAAGCTCTTTGTAAAAATATTAGCAAGTTGATTGTTCATCTTCATACATACTAAAGTCACGAGGCCTTCTTGTAACTTCTCGCGAACAAAATGACAATCGATTTCAATGTGCTTAGTTCGCTCATGGAAGACAAGATTCTTTCCAACATAAATTGTAGCTTAACTGTCACATTTGAGAGTGACAAGAGTAATTCTAGGAACACTAAACTCAGAGAGAAGTCTTGTCAATCATGCAAGTTCGACAGTTACACGTCGTTGATATCTTGATTCGGCTTCAGTAGGACTTAAAGAAACAACAGTTTGTTTATTAGATTTTCAAGAAATCGGAGAACCCTCAAGGGAAATATAAAAACTTTTGACCGATCAACGAGTAATAGGAAAAGCCGCCCAATTCGAATCACAGAATGTTTGTAAGTCAAAAGAAGGATTGTTGTTGAAAAATAATCCTTGAGATAAAGTGCCTTTGACATATGAAAAAGTGGAAAGAGTGGCATTCCAATAAGGCATCCTCGGATCTTGTATGAAATGACTCAAAAATTGAACAGAAAAAGCAATATTAGGTCTTGTGTGAGTAAGGTAATTAAGTTTACCAACAAGTTTCCTATATCGTAAAGGTTCATTAAGAGCGAGTCCTTCATGAGCTTTCAACTGTAAATGATGAGACAACGAAGAATTGGTGATAGGAATGTTGGAAGTATCAAATTCCGAAAGCATGTCTTTAGCAAACTTGTGTTGACACATGATAAAACCCTTAGTAGTATAAAGAACCTCCATTCCCAAAAAATAATTGAGTCATCCCAGATCTTTAATTTTGAAAGAAGAATCCAAAAAAATCTTGAGATTGTTAATCTCTTCCAAAATGTTTCCAGTGACTAAAATGTCATCAACATATACAGCGTTATAAACCACTGATGATCCCAAGGATTTGGAAAAGAAAGAATGATCATTCTGAGAACTTATATACCCTCGTTATTTCAAAGCTGAGGACAACTTCCCATACCATTGGCAAGAAGCCTGTTTCAAGCCATATAAGGACTTTTGAAGTTTAAGCACCTAATGATTAGGGAGATACATACCGGGTGGTGATAGCATATAGATATCCTCATCGAGATCTCCATGGAGAAAGAATTGCTAATATCAAGTTGGAAAAGAAGCCAACTTCGTTTTGTAGCAACAACAATAAGACTTCGAATGGTGGTCGTTTTGACAACATGAGAAAAAGTTTCAGTATAATCAACCCCTTCTTGTTAAGTATCACCTCTAAACCAAACTTAATTTACAACGTCCAACCGTCCCATCTGCTTTATGCTTAACTTTTAACACTCATTTGCTTTTAATAGCTTTCTTTCCAGGAGGAAGATCAATAACATCCCAAGTATTAGTATTTTCAAGGGCCTTAGCTTTCATGGCATCTTGCCATTCAGGGATGTTGGCGCCTTCCTTATACGAAGTAGGCTCATTTAAATCAGAAATAGCTTTGGTGAGAGATTGACGGGAAGGAAGAAGATGAGAAGAAGAGCAACAAGTAGAAGAGGAACACGAATTAGTGACATTATGGAAGCAATGAAGAGAAGAATCAGAATTATTACAAACATAGTCATTCAAGTAAGAAGGCAGAACATAAGTTCTAGAAGACCTTCAAACAGCTGGATCATTAGGAAGAGAATTAGAAGAAGAAAGATTAGGAATAGCAGAAGATGGATTAGGGGGAACAGAATTAGTAGTCGGAGTAGAAGCGGGAGATGGGTAAGGATCATCGAAAAATTGATTGATGATGCCAATGGATGGAAAAATGAAGCTTTCACCATGTAATCTTATAAAAACGATGACACGAAAGGAAAAGAGAAGTGAAGGAGAGAGATATTTTATTATCTCAGAATCAATTCTTACAATACAATTAAACAAGCTAACCTACACACACACACACACACATACGCGACGCAAATGTTATGCGGTGTATAACAAACACGCCACATAACATATGCGACGTATTAACAACATATGCGCTCACACATTAAGCTCATATCGGCTGCATACTTTCAACCTTTGCACTGCCTAGTATCTAAAGCATCCAAGTTTAAATAAACCCTACTTATAACAAACATAAAATTAAATTATTCACAAAATAAGTATACAAACCTAGTTAGGAAATAATTATAATCTAACCTAATTATATTATTGAAAGAATACATATTGTCCACATAACTATGCCTTCCACAAAACATGTTGATGTGAATCGAACTCACTACATTTCTTTTAAAATATTTATGGCTTACCAAATCAACTAAGATGATTTGAAGCTAACCTTTTCTTTTCCTTAGTAGGTATAGATTCAAAACATTCCATTTTGATTTCTTATAAAATAAAAATACAAATTATTCTTATAATTTATATATTTTAGAAAATACGCAATTATCCATTCATTAATATTCATTATACCTTATAATTTATTAAAGTTATAATGTATATTATGTAATTCACACACACACACACACACACACATATATATATCCAGGTTTTACTGACCTAATAAACGTTGTATAAATATGTTTTTTCAATTTCATAAGCTATACGAGTGTTTATTGTAATACCGGTTTAAACTGACAAACTAGTTTTAAGCCCAAAAATATTTTGGTAATTGGCAGCCGATATGCTATAAAATTAACCTTCAAGGTTGCGATTAGAAGTAAAACATTTAACCTAGCGACAGAAAGTTGAAATGACCATTCTAGTTAGCCTGCTGTTAGTCGATTAAAAGTAAAACATTTTAAATCCATTTTTAGTTATTTTGATTTTTTTTTTTTGCTTTAAATATGTAAAGTTTCGGTATTGTAATGAATGTAACAAAAATTAACAACATCCTGGGTTTACCGACCGAATAAACGTTGTTTTAAATATGTTATTTTTATATCATAAGCTATATAAGTTTTTCTTATTTCTTTTATATATCTAGTACTGTAACAAACGTATCTGGAACTGACCGATTTGTGTCGACTTGCCGTCGCAACACCCACTTACAGACACAACAAATGTCGTTTTATATATGTTATTTTTTTGTTATCATAACCTATACGAGTATTACGAACGTTCACTAATTTAATTTTTAAGTCTAGTGTTAACAACGTAATGGTGTAATAAAAACAACAAAGGCTAAGAAACCCTCTTGTGTTATAGAAACCTTGAAAACCTCATCTTGTCTTGTTGTAGCGAACAGATGAGGATACTTCTCCTTCATTTGATCTTCACGTTCCCAAGTAAACTCAGCTCCTTGCTTCGATTCCCAACGCACCTTGACTAACGGTATACGGATACGCTTAGTAACTTCATCTTTATGGTCCATGATCTCAACGGGTCTTTCAACGAAATGCATGGTTTCACAATGTGAACTTCATCGAGAGGTATTTGGAAATTACCCTCGGCAAGGCACTTCTTCAAGTTCGAAACATGGAATACCGGGTGAACATTTGAGAGTTCAGATGGAAGATCAAGTCTATAAGCAACAGGACCAATACGCTCAATGATTTCAAAAGGACCAACGAAACGAGGAGATAACTTCTCTTTCTTTCCAAAACTTACCACACCTTTCCACGGAGATACTTTGAGTATAACAAGATCACCAACATTAAACTCAAGAGGCTTCCTACGCTTATCCGCATAACTCTTTTGACGACTACGAGCAGCGAGTAGATTTTGGCGGATTTGAGCAATACGATCAGTCGTTTCTTGAACTAATTCCAAACCAGTAACTTGAGATTCTCCAACTTCATTCCAACAAATAGGAGAACGGCATTTTCGGCCATAAAAGGCTTTGAAAGGTGCCATACCAATACTAGAGTGAAAGCTATTGTTATACGAAAACTCAATAAGCGGTAAATGAATATCCCAATTGCCACCAAAATCGAGGACACATGAGCGAAGCATATCTTCTAGAGTTTGAATCGTGCGCTTAGATTGACCATCAGATTGCGGATGATAAGCAGTACTAAGATCCAAACGAGTTCCCAAAGCGGATTGGAGAGACTTCCAAAAACGAGAAGTGAAACGACCATCTCTATCAGAGATAATGGTTAATGGAGTTCCATGATGACAAGCAATCCTTTCAACATAAATATGCGCCAATCGATCAACCGAATACGTTTCCTTGATGGGAATGAAATGAGCAGACTTCGTCAAATGATCAATTATTACCCAAATATTATCATGTTGCTTTTGGGTAGAAGAAAACTTAGTGATGAAGTCCATAGCAATATCTTCTCACTTCCATTCTGGAACGGGAGGTTGCTCGAGTAAACCATAAGGTCGATGATGCTCGACTTTGACTTTAGAACAAGTGAGACATTTCGCAACGTAGAGAGTAATGTCTTTCTTCATTCCGGGCCACCAAAAGATGGAACGAAGATCGACGTACATTTTATCAGCATCTGGATGTACGGAATATCGTGACTTATGAGCTTCATCCATTATGAATGTGCAAGGTCAGCACGATCGGGAATCCATAAGCGGTTAAAGAAATAAAGTAAACCATTAGGCTTGGTTTCCAATTGAGATTCCGCACCACACGACATCTCGTCATACATGTTGCCTTTGGTGACGGATTCGTGTTGCGCGTTAAGAACACGCTCTTCGAGATCATTTTGTACAAGAACACAAGTAAGTAACACAGATTTGACTTGTTTCTTACGGCTAAGAGCGTCGGCCACGACATTCGCTTTGCCGGGATGGAACTTAATAACTTATAATTTCAAAGTTTTTATGAAAGATTAGATCCGAATAACGTTCTTACAAAATAAATGAATACGAATAAAAACCCAAAATGTTACAACAATAAAGGATGATCTCAATGTGTTCTAAGTAAAGCTTCGAGCATGGTTCAATCTCGAGCAAGTTTCATTACCCGAGTATACTGGAGTTGTTCTTAATAAATCCTATGGAAAGATTGAAGAGGTCAAGAAGAATATGTTTGCTCGTGGGACTTATTCGAGCAAAGTTGGAATATGTCATGAAGATTAAAGTCTGCTGGAGTAGAATATTTTCTAAGTAATGTTTGCTCGAATACATGTTTCGAGCTTACTCAGTATTACAAGGTCTGCTCGACAAGGATTTATCATACTCGAAGACCTATCCTACACTTGTATTTATTTTCAATGTATTTTGTAATCATTAGGGCTTCTAGAAGGAACGTCTATGGGCCTATATAAAGAATACTATGTTTACATAATAGAGAGACGTGTGCATAAACGATTAATGAGAGATTAAGACCTCATTTATGCTAACATAGTACGACCATCATTGAATATCGAAACCCTAGACGTTCCATGCAAACCCTATAAACACTGTCACTATTCTTGAATAATCTATATTTATATATAGCTAGTCCAACATCCTGATTATAACTGATTCCGTCGGTATAATTAGAGGGTCTTCATATTTAGATTTCATGTGTGTTCTTGTCATATTGTTTTATATATGACACGAGATCCCAGTCTTGACAAGTGGTATCAAAGCTTTGTACGCTCTTTGAAGACCACTGTGTTGGAAGTTTGTGATTGGAAAAGGATTTTGCATTAAGATCTAGAAAGTTAAAGGTTATGGATGATCAAGAGTTATCAACAAACAAGATCCCAAGACTTCTAGGACAAGAAAATTATTTAAAGTGGAAGGTGTTGTTTGAGGCCGTTGTCAACTACAATGACACGGAGTTATGGGCATCAATTAAAAATGGTTCATATGTTCCTTCTGAAACTGCTGGCAACAATCAAGTGCTTGAAAGACAAATAAAGAGGAGAGATGATAAAGGTTTCTCCATGCTGAAACTAGGCTTGTCATGGGAGATTTTGAAAAGTGTGAATAATCATGCTAATGCTATGGCTATGTATGATGCTGTGGTTGAGATGTTTGAAGGTAATGTGGAGCTTAGAGACATAAAGAAAGATATGCTAAAACAATAGTTGGACAGGTTCAAGTTCAAATAGGGAGAAAGGCTGAAGTCATTACTTCAAAGATTCATTGCCATAGTGAATGAAATCAGGACTACAAATCTACTGATCTCTGATTTTGAGTTGAACAAAAAGATACTTTTTTCATTGTCTGGTGAATGGTAAAACTGCCAGTAAGTTCATCATAGAAAAGCGATTTGCGGAAGCGTAAAACGGAATGTAACAGACACCTTTGGTATCAACCACATTGTTTATAAAGAACAATACAAACTAGTTTACAATATTTTAAAACGATCTAACTTTGTTTACAACTAGATGATTGATGTGCTCTAAAATATATATAATTCATATAAATGTTTCCTACACTTTTAAGTGTTTTGAGTTGGTTTTTAATGTATTTTTACTCCTAAAAGGGCCATATTTGAAATTTAAAGGTTGAGAGGTTTATGAGCTGATATAAAGTATTTTTTTTTTACTAAACTAGAGACCAATGAGTAATACATTAAACAAGTCATATATTATGGTTCTTGTAGTATTAACTTAATACATTAGTTATTAAAAATATTTATCTAAATAATACATTTGGCATTTGAAATAAATAACTAAAAGAAAGAGAGATTAATATGATTTAGTTTCATATTGTATTAACCGTTCATGAAATATTTTATTACTTACTCTTTTCTTATTAATATCCCTAGCAGGCTAAACCCACACACCAAGAGTTCACTGCAAGCAATTAAAATGAATTAAATTGGTGGAGCTGTTTACCGTTAAAAAAAAATAGTTTGGGCTAAAAAAAAGAACACACTAATTCTCAAGAGACTATTGGACCAGTTAATTAAGTTTTATGTTTGCCCAACAAAGAAGGCTTAGGAGTTGTGTCGGTGGGCAAGGGAAATTATGTCGGTAAGGAATTAATTGGGAAGGAAGTCAAGGCATAATCATAAGGAGACTAATATATTATTGAGGAAAAAAAAGGGAGAAAAAGAAAAACCCTACGAAGAAGTGCACAGGAGGCGAAAACAAAAAAAAAAGAGAGTCAACTGGAAGGAATATATTATTACTTCTCTTTCTGGTTGGTGGATTCGGACACAACAGAAGAGTAGCAAGCAGCCAAGGAGTTTACTAGGCTGGTGAACTTTAATATTTATTTTTCCCTTTCTATGAACTTTAATATCCATATTATATTTGTTTCGTATCTTGTTATGAGTAGCTAAATACTTTAAACTACCTAGGTTTTGGTTGAGTACTATGTTATATTAATGGTTTGACGAACTAGTATTTAACGTTAGTTGATTTGATGCTTTGGTAAAGTTTTTAATTGGTTTGGTCATGATATATATGCGTAATCAAATCCAGTTTTTGCTTTAATAATTATTCCATTTGTATTTGATAGTCATTGGTGATTGTTAGATGCATGATTAGGTTGTCTACTTTGTGTTTTCAACTTGTTTGCGATTTATGGTCGAAAAAATCGTAGTAGTAATTATAGAGAGCGGATTAGATTTTATTATTCTATCTCTAGAGAGGCCGGGAGGCAATTTAGTGTTGTGTCATCTTTGTCTTTTGTGGGGTTGGGGTACTAATTGCACGAGAGTGAGTTAGCCTAGGTCCATTTAGATTATTGTGATACAAGTCGTGTTCAAATTAATTAAAAATACCCACTTTATATTAATATATTGTATTCGAAGAGACCGGGAGGCGATCTAGCATACTTTATTGGTCTTTAGTGTCATATTTTTTTAGATATTGTTTTTCAACCAAGTCAAGTTCGTTAGCTATTAATTTAACTAGTAGGATTCCATCACCTAGGTAGTCGTTTCTCGCATTTGGTTAGAACCCAATTTTTATAAAGTTTATTTTTAGTTAATTTTAATTAGTTAAGTAATATTAGTTTAATTAATATTTTAAAAAAATCTAAAAAAATCAAAAGAGAGTCTAGGTAAGTAATTAATTAGGTTTAATAATAAGAGTTTACCCATAGTGTCCTAGGTTCGATATCCGTTCTTACTTGCTAGCTACATAACGACCGGTACACTTGCCGATTGTGTGGTTTTTAGGTGAATTCGGTAAAACTTGGTTATTAATATTATATACACACTTTTCACACATCAAGTTTTTGACGCCGTTGCCGGGGACACTAGTAAATTCTTTGTTTAAACCGAGTTGATTATTTGATCTGTTTATTTGTTCATTTGCTTTTTAGTTGCCTTTAGGTGCCTTTACTTGCTATTTGTGCCTTTTGGTTTGGTTTCTTTAAAATTTTTTTTTTAATTAAATTAAAAAATAATAATAATAAAAATAAATAAATAGATAATCGAATTTTTAATAATTTTTAGTTTATGCACCATACTCGTTCACAAGGACCACCTCCGTATTCTGCATCAGAAGAACCCGAGAGAGATCTTAGCAAGAGGCTTAAGGAGCTTAGAGGAAGCGTGAGTTCTATACCCGACATCCAGGTACACGTCCCTGCTCCTAGAATAGATATGGGTGACGCCGTTCCACCACCACTGCGACAGACAGTTCATGCTAAAGCCAACGATGGCATCGTGGGAGCCCGATTTGCAATAGTCCGACCAGCTACGACCAATAACCAAAACTGGCAAATCCCCTCTCACGTCATGAATTCCATCACCAATTCTGCTAAGTTCCACGGCTTGGATGACGAAGATGCTCCGGGACACCTGTCCCGATTCGTTCGATCTGCGAAACTTTTAATATTAATAATATCTCATCCGACGTCATTCATCTTAAGTTGTTTCCATTCTCACTTTCCGGTCGTGCTACTTCATGGTTCGAATCGTTGCTAAACGCCTCAATCGCCACATGGGCCGACCTTCAATCCAAGTTCCTAAGAAAATATTTCTCTCCGTCGAAGGCCGGATGTCTCCGCGAGCAAATCCATTCGTTCCACATGGACCCCGATGAGTCCTATTTTTCAGCATGGGAGCGTTTCCAAACTCTTCTAAACCGTTGTCCTCAACATGGCCTATCCGATTGGGCTGTGGTTGAAAAATTCTATAATGGTCTTACCCCCGAAACTCAACAACGGTTTAATACCGCCACTGGAGGAAGCATGCTCGATAAGCTTACCATAGAGGAGGCTGAAGAAATGTTCGACAGCATAGCGTTAGCAGAGCAGCAAACACCGAGTAGAAGGTCCGTTTCGGCTGCCAAGGCCGCTGCCATCGCATCATCCCGTGGAGTGCATCATGTTGATCAGAATACGAGACTGTCGGCACAGTTGGAGGAGTTGACGAAGGAGGTTAGAGACTTAAAGCTGCAACGAAAGTGCGAGATTTGTCACAAAAATCACGAGACAGCCGATTGTCCCGTTGATTCTCAGGAGGAGGTAGATTTTCTTACTAATCAAAATCGTTTTGTCAATTCCGGGTGGCGAAACAATAACTCTAATTGGCGAGCAGGTAACTCCGGTTATCAACAACGCCAGAATTTGTTCCAAGAACCCGCCCCCGAACCTGCTCCTGTGCCACATAATACTTCCAAGATCGAGGAGCTATTAGTTAACCAATCTCAATTGTTAAATCAGCTCTTACAGAATCAAGCCAACACAAAATCCACTCTTTTGCAGCATGAGACGTTTATGAAGGGGCAACAGGTCGCATTTCAGAATCTTGAGGCCAAGTTTGGTGAGTTGTCCGCAAAGATTGATCAACGACCCTCGGGGAGTCTTCCTAGTGACACCGTCCCTAATCCCGGTCCTACCTATTCTAAACCATTTCCAAATGCTCATACCAAGGCAGTGACCACCCGAAGTGGGAGAGGAGTTGTTAGCAGCGCACCAAGAGAGGAGGAGGAATTCGATGAGGAGTTGGAGTTAGAGACGCCACCTGACAAGGTGAACTGAAGGCGAGACCCAGCAAGTACCTCTCAGTCAGATGGTGCGTCAGTTGAGAAGGAGAAGCAGGTTGAGCAAGTACCGATGCGCGTCTATAAGCCAAAACCGCCATACCCAGGTCGTCTGGTGAGGAAGAATGATTCGGAGCAGTACTCTAGATTTCTCGAAATGCTTAAGAAGCTCCATGTGAACATTCTGTTTATCGAAGCTCTTGCGAACATGCCAAAACACGCCAAGTTTCTTAAAGATTTTCTCACTAATAAGAAGAAACTTGAGGAGCTTTCGACTGTTACTCTTAGTGAGGAGTGTTCTGCCGCCGTACAGAACAAGCTTCCTAGGAAGATGACAGATCCGGGAAGCTTTACCATTCCTTGTTTGATTGGTAATCTTAATGTTAGCAATGCTTTGGCCGACCTCGGTGCAAGCATTAACCTCATGCCCTACTCTGTGTTTGCCAAACTTAACGTGGGAGAGCTGCTTCCCACCCGAATGAGCATCCAGCTGGCAGACCGATCTGTGAAGTTCCCAAGGGGCATTGTGGAGAACATGTTGGTGCAAGTGGACAAATTCATTTTCCCGGTCGATTTTGTCATTCTCGATATGGATGAGGACTCGAATGTTCCGCTCATACTCGGTCGTCCGTTCTTAGCCACCGCACGTGCTCTCATTGATGTTGCTGATGGCAAATTGACTCTTCGAGTTCATGATGACACGGTCACATTCGACGTGCAGAAATCCATGAGACATACTCAGCAGCATGATGACACTCTCTACTTCATTGACACTTTCATGACGCATGTAGGCGATTATCTTACGAAGTTCTGCGAGAGAGACACATCCGACACTCAGATAATCGATGTGGAGAATTAGTTAGTCGAGATGACAGTATTTGATTTTGATCAGGAGCAGCAGTTGCCTGAGTCAGGAGGACACGAGCCGATAATGAGTTCCCAGATTTTTTCAGATGTCCTAGCGGTTGAAGAGAGAGAGAGTTTCCGATCGAAAAACCATCTGTTGAGAACCCCCATCCTTAGAGCTGAAAGATTTACCATCTCATCTCGAGTATGCCTTTTTAGGGGAGGGGTCTCAACTTCCCGTCACCATCTCTTCGGGTTTGGAGACGGAGGAGAAGAATAAGTTGATGGTTGTTCTGAAATCTCATAAGCATGCCATCGCATGGAAGCTTATGGATATCAAAGGTATAAACCCGTCGTTCTGCACGCATAAAATCTTTATGGAGGACGAGTTTAAACCTGTGGTGCAGCCGCAGAGGAGGCTTAACCCGAACATGCAGGAGGTTGTTAAAAAGGAGGTTATTAAGTTGCTCGATGTTGGTTTGATTTTTCCGATCTCTGACTCCGCATGGGTTAGCCCAGTCCAGGTGGTCCCTAAAAAGGGCGGTATGACAGTTATCACGAATGAAAAGAATGAACTCATACCGACACAGACTGTGACAGGGTGGCGAGTTTGCATCGACTACCGCAGACTTAACGAGGCCACACGAAAGGACCATTTCCCGCTTCCATTCATAGATCAGATGCTTGAGCGTTTGTCAGGGAAGCAGTTCTATTGTTTCCTTGATGGCTTTTCCGGTTATTTCCAGATCCCCATCACCCCGGGAGATCAGGAGAAAACCACATTTACATGTCCCTTTGGTACATTCGCGTACCGACGCATGCCATTTGGATTGTGTAACGCCCCTGCTACATTTCAGCGGTGCATGGTGGCCATTTTCCATGAGTTGATCGAGGATTCCATGGAAGTATTTATGGATGATTTTTCCGTCTTTGGGAATTCCTTCGATGACTGTCTGCGTAACTTAGATCGAGTGCTCGCTAGGTGTGAAGAGACGAACCTTATGCTTAATTGGGAGAAATGTCATTTTATGGTTCATGAGGGTATTGTTTTAGGTCATAAGATTTCTAGTGCGGGGATTGAGGTCGATAGAGCTAAGGTAGAAACCATTTCCAAACTTCCACCGCCCACTTCTGTGAAGTTTATTCATAGTTTCTTAGGTCATGCGGGGTTCTACCGCCGATTTATTAAAGACTTTTCGAAGATTTCCCGTCCGATGACCCAGCTTCTAGAGAAAGATAGGTCGTTTAATTTTAGTGAGGAGTGTTTGAAGGCCTTTGAGTTGATTAAGGAGAGGTTAGTGAGTGCTCCTATTCTTGTTGCTCCTAATTGGACTCTTCCGTTTGAGATCATGTGCGATGCGAGCGACTTTGCTGTTGGAGCCGTGTTAGGGTAGCGTCGAGAGAAACATTTCCATCCCATCTATTACGCTAGCAAGACCTTTAACGATGCTCAGGTGAATTACACCATGACAGAGAAGGAACTTCTTGCGGTTGTTTGCGCGTGCGATAAATTCCGTTCCTATCTCATGCTTTCTAAGACTATCATATTCTCTGATCATGCGGCTCTGCGTTACCTGTGCCCTAAGAAAGATGCGAAGTCCCGACTCCTTTGATGGATTCTTCTGCTTCAGGAGTTCGATATAGAAATTAAAGATAAAAAAGGGGCTGAAAATGTCGCCGCTGACCACTTATCACGGCTAGAAAATCCCGACATGGATGAGACCCGGGAACAGAGGATTGGTGATGATTTCCCGGGTGAGACTCTGCTGTACTTAAAAGCGAGTGAAGAGGGGTTTCCATGGTTTGCTGATCTTGCTAATTATCTATCCTCTAATGAGTTAGTGCCCGGACTGACATATCAGCAAAAGAAGAGATTCTTTGCAGATATCAAGTTCTAGATTTGGGAGGATCCGTACTTATTCCGTATTGGTGCAGATCAGGTGATTCGTCGATGTGTTTTTGGTGATGAGGCTCGAAGCATTCTTCGACATTGTCATGAGGGCCCGACTGGTGGCCATTTCGGTGCGACTTATACCGCCAAACGCGTGTTTGATGCGGGATTCTATTGGCCGGCTATTTTTCGAGATGCGCATGAGTTTGTTCGTTCGTGTGATGCGTGTCAGAGAGCCGGTAACATCTCATCCCGAAATGAGATGCTCCAAAACCCCATCCAGGTGGTTAAGATCTTTGATATATGGGGCATTGATTTTATGGGTCCGTTCCCTATGTCTAGAGGGAACAGATACATCCTCGTTGCTGTTGACTACGTGTCCAAATGGGTAGAGGCTCAGGCCGTACCCAGAAATGACGCACGGGTTGTAGTGGGATTCCTTCGGAAACTCTTTTCTCGATTCGGTACTCCTAAGGCCCTGATCAGTGATCGGGGTACCCACTTTTGTAATGCTCAGATGGATAAGGTTCTAAAACGTTATGGGGTCACCCATCGACTTTCTACAGCTTACCATCCTCAGACTAGCGGTCAAGTGGAAAACACCAATCGCGGCAATAAGAGGATTTTAGAGAAAACGGTGGGGAACAGTCGAGCGGACTGGGCTGAAAAGTTAGATGATGCACTCTGGGCCTTTCGTACTGCATTAAAAATGCCTATCGGGACCACTCCCTTTTGGCTAGTTTATGGAAAGGCATGCCATCTTCCTGACGAGTTAGAGCATCGTGCGTATTGGGCTTTAAGAGCCGTAAATCTTGATTTATCTGCGGCGGGAAAGAGTCGTTATTATCAAATTCATGAGGTAGAGGAGCTACGAAACGAAGCATACGAGAGAAGTTGGGGGTATAAGGAGCGGACAAAGGAACTTCATGATAAACATATCAAGGGGCCCAAAGAGTTTAAGTGTGGGGATAAGGTTCTTCTATACAATTCCCGGTTGAAGTTGTTTCCGGGTAAATTGAAATCCCGATGGGCTGGTCCGTTCGTTGTGAAGGAGGTATTTCCGTATGGAGCGGTCGAGATAGAGGCTGACGATGGACATTTTTGGAAAGTTAATGGGCATAGACTGAAGCATTACGTTGGAGGTCCACTTAGAGATCGCGAGGAGGAGGCGATCTACCTTGATCCGCCTGGAGAGTAGAGGATGAGAGCACACTCGGGACTTTGCCCGAGTTGTAGAGTTTGTATAAAACTTAGTTGCGTCAGTTTCTTTTATTTTTATTCTTCTTTATTTTTTTTTATTTTTATTTTATTTTTATTTTATTTTCCTTTGAGTCTGTTTTAGTCCTTAGAGTCTGTTTGATGTCTGCTTTGGGTTGTTTTGAGTTTTATTTTGCAGGATTGGATTGTCTCGTTCGTACTCAATCTTCATTCGGATGAGGATTTTTCTGAGCCTATCATATTGTAGAGGACACCCAGAAGCTACGGCCGCGAATGAAATGCTATACGGTCGCCTAGGAACAAGACTTGTGAAGAGAATTGCATCATTACCAGGGGAGTCTGTTCCACTTTACTTGTTTTAGATTTTAATTCTTCTTTATTTTTGTCATTTTCTATTCCTACATTGGGGATAATGTAGATTTTAAGTGTGGGGATGGGAAACTGAAGTTTTTCTTAAAAAAAAAAAGTTGTTTTTGAAATTGTTTTTCTGTATTTAACAGGAGATGATATTAATTTACCGATGAATTTTGACAACACTCTTGAAAATTTTTATGAAAAAAAAAAAGTTTTCAGATCAACACATATATTGGGATGTAACTGAACAGGTAGACTCTGTATTTGATGTGTCAGTAGGCTCAGTCCCTTAAGAATGAAAGGACAGTATGCTTGTAGACTTAATTGAACTTAAAATTGCTTGATTTTTAGTGGGATACATATTAGACTATAGAAAATGGGATGAAAGGTCGGGCCATACTCAAGCCTTATGTTAAATTTGATCGTAAAAATTAAAAATTTTATAGAAATCTGAATAGACTAATCATACGATGCTTGGGTAGGTTTAACGTTAGGGTATGCCTAAGTAGCTTGTGATATAAACATAAATTTCATACTTCTAGTTTTAGTGGTTAACACTTCATAGGCGTATGGTTTTATAACCTTAAATCCTGTATTGATGGGATGCTCCGGGGTTCGGACACCATGGGTCTTTATGCGGTATATCATCTGGGTATTCATATCTCCTAAGTGGATTTATGAATATTAAGAGAGCTCAAAGAGCAAACCCGCAGTTTTTCTGCCATATATAAGTCATTAAACATGATCATCCCGTACTTCAAAGTACAAATACACTACTGACTTGATCATCCACGCTGTTAGTCATATGGGGTCCCCTTGCTCACGTCCTAATACCCTTAAGAAACGGACCACAAGGGACACGTCATATATAAGCCCTACAGATGAATTCGTGCATACTCATCCATGGAGATGGACTTTGGGGTGTTGCTTGATAACGGGGGTATGTCATGTAGTTTACATACCTTAATTGTATCTAATGGCTGTCAGGTAGACCTTAATGCTTAAGCTTAGGTGGACAAACAATATCCTTGATCGTCTTTAGCTGTTCTTATATTGGCATAACATGTTTTGATAAACTAGATATAAGGTTTAAGTCAAGTTGGGGTGGCTTGGTCCGGTAAAACCATGCGCAATTGTTCTTAATTGTGGGTCCCATTAGATCTTATGAACTAATAAACTTGTCTCATCTTACTTGTCTCGGTAAGTATTAAAGGGCATGGGTATAGGTGGAAAACAATACTGGCAATCAACCAGATTTATCTTACTAGGTGAATTCCATGGATAAGTATGTCGAAAATCATGATTAATGTGTTTGATAGTTTTAAATATTGAAAATAAAAGAAAATTCAAGAGTTGTGGGTTTATATTGTATATCTCGGTTATGATCCTGTGCAAACTACTTTTTCAGGGACGAAAAAGGTTTAAGTGTGGGGATATTTGATGTGCTCTAAAAGATATATAATTCATATAAATGTTTCCTACACTTTTAAGTGTTTTGAGTTGGTTTTTAATGTATTTTTACTCCTAAAAGGGTCATATTTGAAATTTAAAGGTTGAGAGGTTTATGAGCTGATATAAAGTTTTTTTTTTATTTTTTTATTTACTAAACTAGAGACCAATGAGTAATACATTAAACAAGTCATATATTATGGTTCTTGTAGTATTAACTTAATACATTAGTTATTAAAAATATTTATCTAAATAATACATTTGGCATTTGAAATCAATAACTAAAAGAAAGAGAGATTAATATGATTTAGTTTCATATTGCATTAACTGTTCATGAAATATTTTATTACTTACTCTTTTCTTATTAATATCCCTAGCAGGCTAAACCCACGCACCAAGAGTTCACTGCAAGCAATTAAAATGAATTAAATTGGTGGAGCTGTTTACGTTAAAAAAAAATAGTTTGGGATAAAAAGAAGAACACACTAATTCTCAAGAGACTATTGGACCAGTTAATTAAGTTTTATGTCAGCCCAACAAAGAAGGCTTAGGAGTTGTGTCGGTGGGCAAGGGAAATTATGTTGGTAAGGAATTAATTGGGAAGGAAGTCAAGGCATAATCATAATGAGACTAATATATTATTGAGGAAAAAAAAAGGGAGAAAAAGAAAAACCCTACGAAGAAGTGCATAGGAGGCGAAAACAAAAAAAAAAGAGAGTCAACTAGAAGGAATATATTATTACTTCTCTTTCTGGTTGGTGGATTCGGACACAACAGAAGAGTAGCAAGCAGCCAAGGAGTTTACTAGGCTGGTGAACTTTAATATTTATTTTTCCCTTTCTATGAACTTTAATATTCATATTATATTTGTTTCGTATCTTGTTAAAAAGAAGAACACACTAATTCTCAAGAGACTATTGGACCAGTTAATTAAGTTTTATGTCAGCCCAACAAAGAAGGCTTAGGAGTTGTGTCGGTGGGCAAGGGAAATTATGTCGGTAAGGAATTAATTGGGAAGGAAGTCAAGGCATAATCATAAGGAGACTAATATATTATTGAGGAAAAAAAAAGGGAGAAAAAGAAAAACCCTACGAAGAAGTGCACAGGAGGCGAAAACAAAAAAAAAAGAGAGTCAACTAGAAGGAATATATTATTACTTCTCTTTCTGGTTGGTGGATTCGGACACAACAGAAGAGTAGCAAGCAGCCAAGGAGTTTACTAGGCTGGTGAACTTTAATATTTATTTTTCCCTTTCTATGAACTTTAATATCCATATTATATTTGTTTCGTATCTTGTTAAAAAGAATAACATTCTAATTCTCAAGAGACTATTGGACCAGTTAATTAAGTTTTATGTCTGCCCAACAAAGAAGGCTTAGGAGTTGTGTCGGTGGGCAAGGGAAATTATGTCGGTAAGGAATTAATTGGGAAGGAAGTCAAGGCATAATCATAAGGAGACTAATATATTATTGAGAAAAAAAAGGGAGAAAAAGAAAAACCCTACGAAGAAGTGCACAGGAGGCGAAAACAAAAAAAAAAGAGAGTCAACTAGAAGGAATATATTATTACTTCTCTTTCTGGTTGGTGGATTCGGACACAACAGAAGAGTAGCAAGCAGCCAAGGAGTTTACTAGGCTGGTGAACTTTAATATTTATTTTTCCCTTTCTATGAACTTCAATATCCATATTATATTTGTTTCGTATCTTGTTATGAGTAGCTAAATACTTTAAACTACCTAGGTTTTGGTTGAGTACTATGTTATATTAATGGTTTGACGAACTAGTATTTGACGTTAGTTGATTTGATGCTTTGGTAAAGTTTTTAATTGGTTTGGTCATGATATATATGCGTAATCAAATCCAGTTTTTGCTTTAATAATTATTCCATTTGTATTTGATAGTCATTGGTGATTGTTAGATGCATGATTAGGTTGTCTACTTTTTGTTTTCAACTTGTTTGCGATTTATGGTCGAAAAAATCGTTGTAGTAATTATAGAGAGCGGATTAGATTTTATTATTCTCTCTCTAGAGAGGCCGGGAGGCAATTTAGTGTTGTGTCATCTTTGTCTTTTGTGGGGTTGGGGTACTAATTGCACGGGAGTGAGTTAGCCTAGGTCCATTTAGATTATTGTGATACAAGTCGTGTTCAAATTAATTAAAAATACCCCCTTTATATTAATATATTGTATTCGAAGAGATCGGGAGGCGATCTAGCATACTTTATTGGTCTTTAGTGTCATATTTTTTTTAGATATTGTTTTTCAACCTAGTCAAGTTCGTTAGCTATTAATTTAACTAGTAGGATTCCATCACCTAGGTAGTCGTTTCTCGCATTTGGTTAAAACCCAATTTTTATAAAGTTTATTTTTAGTTAATTTTAATTAGTTAAGTAATATTAGTTTAATTAATATTTTAAAAAAATCAAAAGAGAGTCTAGATAAGTAATTAATTAGGTTTAATAATAAGAGTTTACCCATAATGTCCTAGGTTCGATATCCGTTCTTACTTGCTAGCTACATAACGATCGGTACACTTGCCGATTGTGTGGTTTTTAGGTGAATTCGGTAAAACTTGGTTATTAATATTATATATACACTTTTCACACATCAATGATACGAACTAAATCCAGCCCGTTCAGCGGCTTTACTTCTTACAAGCACACTTGCATCAATTCACCCAGCATTGATCGCAAGTCAAACACGTAACACATTGACTTCCTAATCCAAGTCTGGTATACCTGAAAAACATGTTAAAACGGGTCAACTATAAATAGTTGGTGAGTTTCACGAGTTTCAAGAGATCAATGGTGCGTACAACAATCACAGTTTGTAAATATGCAAGTATGTATGTATGTTCACAAGTACGTTTGTTTATATGTTTATGATGTAATTATGCTAAGCTACACTGAAGCCTTGACTGTTTGTGCTACGTGCATCCATTTCCCACGCTCAATCTATCACTGTGCTCCCTTTCCGCCCACAACATGCCCCGAGTAGCTATGTCTAACACTACATAGCGTGTTTGTATAATTATGGTCATGTGCAAACGGGATAATGTCTCAGCAAACCGTGCTGGCCCCGCCTGGGTTTGTCAAACCAATAGTACTATTCACAAGCCACCGGCTCGAAGTTAATCACTTTGTTCATGGGGACTTTTGTGTATTAGCACTTAGATAATTCCCATCATCAAATAGTTCAGAGTATATATAGATATGTATCAACATGTTTTTCACCCCAAAAGTTCGTAAAAGCAATTTAAAAGTGGGGTCATGAAACTCACGGTTTAATCGAGATTCAATACAGCGTTAGCTCGCAGTTCGTTTGACTCGTATCACTAGGCCCTATAATGAATATTATAATAATATTAATATTTTAATATTATTATAATCATTATACTAGACTGGGCTGTATAGCTAGTCTGGATGTAGTTGTTACATCCAGAAAGTGTCGGTAGACTTAGATTGTGATGTTGTTCAGTGTCTAATACTTAAAACTGAACTTGGCTCAGTTTTCCTATTTTCCCAGCTGGGCCAAGTTGTTCGTTTATACGTTCAGAAAACAGTTATGGTGAAGTAAGCTTGGGTAAATGTGTTGGTTGATAAAATGATTAAGTTATAAAGAAAGATCACATATTAGGGTTCCGGATACGCTATGGGGCCCGTTTCCGTTTATTCAGTTTGATTTGAGGAGAAACACGCAGAATCTATCCAAATTGTCCAGATTTCTCATAAAAAGGTTCGTTTTTAATTAATTAATCCAAAAATATGATTTTTTTGATCACTCTTGGTGTTCTGAAATTCTCGAAGGTTCGTTAATCACGAACTTGTCGGTTTTAATCAGAATTGAATTTGTTTAATTTTCAATTTAGCATAATTAATTAACTGGTAATTATTAAATTATGAAAATTTAGCCACTTATCAATTAAAATATTTAAATTTTTATAAAAATATTTTTGGAATTATTTACTTATTTATTAATTTATAAAAATTCATTTTATCTGCTATATTTAGCCCGAAAATCGTCCGTTTATACCAAACGATCTCCAAACATTCCACCAAAAATTCTGAGTGATTAGAATATGTTCCAAAACAAGCTGGAAAAATCCCAAATTCTAACAATCTTTCCAAATATCATTTCCGAGCCAAAAACAACAATGAAAATTCAAATAAACGTAAATAAACAAAACCTACTTAGGCTTCTCCAAATGCTCCCAAATTTCATATATGATCAAAATATACCAAATCTGATTTCCCCAATAATTTTCATAATTTTTCAAGCATTTTAACTATTTTTCCCAAATTAACGTTCAAATTCGGTAATAAATTCGCAAAATATTCTCAGATGGTTCAAAAATTACCAAATTTGAACAGCGACTCAATAACATGGTCCCTGATGTCCCTGAAAAATTTCAAGACCTAACAACGTGTACATCACAATCGAATCCTAAACAGTCCGTAATCGAGTGATTTGGTATTACCTTAGTGGTTTTGGTTTGTTTTCGCCCTTCTAATCATGTTTTCGGGTCCTTGTACTTATATGTAAGCTAGATACAGGTCCTATATCACAAACCAAGCAAGTTTCAACAACAAAACAGCCCCTTAACTTAGGGTTTCGGTTAGGGTATAAAACCGAACTTTTGAACCGTAAAAACGCCGTTTAAACCCTCTAATCCGTGTTTATGGCCAAATAAAACTATCAAACCAGGTTCCTAACCATGTGTATGATCAAAACATGTTTTTGAACCATTTTTAGGATTTTTATATGGTTAGGAATGATTTTTGGTAATTAAGCTATGTTTATATGTGTTCAAACATAATTAAACAAGCTAAAAATGGATTAAACTAGTTAATTTACCTTTACGTTTGAACTTATGAGGAGTCTCCAGAAGTAGAAGGCCAGGAAAATGATGATAGTTGTGCCAAAAAATCTTGTTTACTAATATATATACATCAAGATATTTTAAATGGGGGTAATCCCTTTGTTTTGCGGCCGAGAGGTATTTGGGCCCAATTTTCTGGTCCACTACCTCGTTTTGCGTGCCCGGATGTTAAATCTCGAGTCCAAATTTATTTTGGGTTCGGTTTTTGGCGCGAAAAATATATCGGGTACGCCCAACAGCGCGAAAACGAGTGTTTTTCGGCTATTTTTGTATAAATTTATAAAAACATACTAAACATTTTAAAAAATCGAAAATATTTTCACGGATCGCTTAAAAACATTTCAAATAAGTGTTTGGTAAGTCTTTTTCGGCTTAACAGATGATACAATGCTTGGTTTGTAACTATCTTTCGCGTTTAAATCTATAGCGGGTAGTTAAACGAGCATGTTTTTGTTTAACTTGCTTGCTATCGAACTAAGGCCATATTACTAATATATTAGCTTATATTAATCGTATATTTCTTATAGATGGCCCCTCGGGATATCTAGGTCATAACCGGACCGTTTTTTTAATCGTTCGTTCGATACGCAATAAGCGGTTAATCGCTTATTCGATTTGTAAATATTGAGTTGTAACCGGTTTTGTCACGAATGTCACATATTTGCAAAGGAAGATTGGAATATTCTCAACCTCCTCAGAAATGGCTAAGTATAGACTTCGAGCAAGCTTGGACCTTCGAGCATGAAGATTACTACCTCGAGCATCATATCTTACGCTTGTAAGATTATCTTCTGGAATTCTTTTAAGCGTTGAAAGCTTCGAGCAAGCTACACTTCGTCAAGCAAGGATGTTCTTCATCGAGTATAGTTTGCTATCCGAGCAAACAACTTGATCTATCCAGCTTAAACCAAATCATTCGAGCATCTTGGTGGGTTGAGCATGGATACAATAAAGGAAGATCTCAAAATGTTGTAAGTATAAGCTTCGAGCATTGTTCAATCTCGAGCAAGTTTCAGTACCCGAGCATGCTGGAGTTGTTCACAATAAATCCTAAGGAAATATTGAAGAGATCAAGGAGAACATGTTTGCTCGTAGGATATATTCAAGCAAAGTTTGAATGTGTCATGAAGAATGAAGTCTGCTGAACTAGAATATTTTCTAAGGAAAATATTCTAAGTAAAGTCTGCTTGAAGACATGTTTCGAGCATACACTCTATTACAAGGTCTGCTCTACAAGTATAAATCATACTCGAAGACCAGTTTTACACTTGTATTTATTTGTCATTCATTATGTAATCATTAGGGTTTCTAGAAGGAATGTCTATGGGCCTATAAAAAAAATACTAGGTTTTCTAAAAAGGGCACGGGTGCATAACGATCATTGAGAGAATATTCCTCATTTATGTCACCTAGTACCGCCGTCATTCTACACACGAAAGCCTAGACATTCCATGCAAACCTGATAAACTATTCAATTGTTCATCAAAGATATATTTAATATATTGGAATTGTTTGTTTATTGCTTTGTGTTTGCATTTACAATCAAATATTCAATCCTACACTCTGTTTACACTGATGCCGCCGATATAATCAGAAGTTCTTCATTATTTAGATCTTGTGTGCTCTTGTCGACTATCATTAGTTTTGCATGAGATCCGGTCCTGACAAGTGGTATCAGAGTTGTGTATGCTCTCTAAAGGCCATGGGATTGAAGTTTAAGTGAAAAAGTTTGAAGCTTTAAGGGTTTTAAAAGTCTCTGTATTCAGATCTGATAAGGTTGAATTTATGGATGAACAAGAAGTTTCAGCCAACAAGATCCCAAGACTGCTGGGACAAGAAAACTACATCAAGTGGAAGGTTTTATTCGAAGGAGCGGTGAACTATAATGATACAGAGCTATGGAATTCCATCAAGTACGGTTCATATGTTTCAACTAACAATATGGAATAATCAAGTAGTTGATAGACAAATGAAGAAAAGGGACGATAAGGCCTTGTCTATGCTCAAACTTGGCCTTTTATGGGAAATCCTGACTAGTGTGAATGCCAAAGCAATGCATGATGCAGTGGTATAGATGTTTGAGGGAAATGTAGAGCTGAGAGATATCAAGAAAGACAGACTTAAGCGGCAACTTGATAGATTCAAATTTAAAGAAGGTGAAAGACTAAAGTCTGTGCTGTAGAGATTTATAAAGATTGTCAACGAAATCAGAACAACAGACTTGCAAATCTCTTATTTTGATTTGAACAAGAAGCTACTTACCTCCTTGTCATGAGAATGGTATACAGCAAGCAAATTTATAAGAGAGAAAGTGAATTTTCCCAACTTCAAGTTGGATGATGTGATCTCATTTCTGCAAGCTGTAGAACATGAAATGATTGAAAATCACATGATCAATGAAGAAAGGCCAAGTTTTCCTGTGACTAATGCTCTAGTGGCCCCAATGGGAAACTTGTCAACTAGATCTAAACAACTGCATCCCATTATTGAAGAACCCTCAGATACGAACTCAGTTGCTTCGGAGACACCTAGAGTGTATGGTGCTGCTCAACAAAGGTTTAATGTACAAATGAATGTGGACAATGGCAGTGCATCAACAGCTAGTGGACATCCTCCCTATGTGCAGAACTCAGGCCATGGAACTGATTATTAGGCTTTATTCTCAGTGTTCACTGGCTCTTACAATGCATTTGTGGCCAAAAACCTCATTCACACAAGTGTTGTTCAGGAGGACCTAGAACAAACTAATGCAGATGACCTTGAAGATATGGATCTAAAATGGCAAGCCGCAATGTTGGCGGTAAGAAGCAAGAGGTTTTATAATAGGACAGGAAGGTCAACCTTTTCTGGTCCTAATGAAAGGATTGGTTTTGACAAGTCTAAAGCCATTTGTTATAACTGCCAACAGCTAGGACACTTTTCTAGGGAGTATAATCTTCCTAGGCAGTTTGGGAATCAGGTGAATTAGGCCCAGTTCTATCAAAATAAGAATCAAAATCAATAGAACTACCAACAAAGGAATCAACCTTCGAATTAAAATCCCTATCCTCAGAACAGACAACAACAGCAGACCCAACAACAATAGAGGAACTATCAGTTTCATATACAGACCAATCTGAACAGAGGGAATGCTGGTGTAAATAATCAGAACAGGGATCAAGGGAATGTAGCAATGACAATGATTCCTCAGGATGGTGAGTTTGATTGGAGTAACTATGCTGCTGAGATTATGTTGCTTACATGGCCAAGATTAATGAAGTTAGGGAATCATCAAATTCTCAAGTACCTACTGAACTTTCCGTAACTGACCTGTTGCTTGTTACTGATGATTTAAACAGGGAAATTGGAAAGTGAAAAGTGAATGTGGAAGAAAGGATGTGATTATCAATGTTTATGATTTAAGTGAAAGAACCTATGATAATCAAATCAAGAGTTTAAAAAGGACTACATAGAAAGTTATAGAATTCAGTCCAAATTGAAAATTGAAGTTGAGGGATTGAAAAAGTTGTATACTGAAGAGAAGATGAAGAATACTAAATTGCATAATCAAGTAGATTTCCTGAAAAATCTTATGCCCGTAGGAAATATTTTAGGTCACATTGAAAAGATAAAGCATGAGGAAAAGTATAAGACAGTTTCACCTCCTTTCTATGATAAATATCCATTAAAGTTGGACAAAGAACAACGAGAAGAATACTTGAAGCAATTCAAGACTGTGTTTGAAGACAAAGAGGAGTTTATTAAGTTATATGAGAATGCGTCCGTGAACAAGGAGGGTGAATTTGAAGTGAAAGAGAAAGTTGCATCTGTTGAGAAAGTTGAAAAGCAGGAAGAGGAAACGCAGAGGGATGAGAAAAGAAGTGACACATCAAGTGAATGAAGCTCATGCAGTTTGACGAGTGACTCGTAGGGAAGCCGTTAAGCAAGTTAAAAGATATAAATGCATTGGCTTAACCAACTTAATTTCATGGAATTAGTTGACTATGGTTACTCATATGTTTGCAGGCAGGAGGAGGTAGAGGATGAAATTACGAGAACATGGGCGAAAACGGCGCAGAAAACGGAGTTGAAACGAGAAAGATATGAAGAAAACATGAAATTGAGGAAGAGCTCCACCGTGGTCCACGGTGTTGACCGTGGGCCACGGTCAAACAGGCACCAAAATCAACAGAAAGCACCGTACCGTGGCATTCCGAGCACCGTAACTGGACCGTGGCCCACGGTCTTACACGTAATTGCTGAGTTTGGGCCACTTTTTAGGCCGTTTTTGGGTGTCTTTTCACATACCTTTCCACTTGGGACGGCTTGGAGGCGATTTTTGAAGACAAGAATCATATTTTGGGGATTTGTACTCCTTTGTTTATGTTTGGGATTGCTAATAACAAGATACTTGATGCAAGAATGATCTCTCGAGCCATGAGTGGCTAGTTCTAAGGTATTCCTCTCAGGATGTAAGGTTATTTACAAAACACTTATGTTAGTTGTTCTTGAACTTGGATTGATTATCTAAATGTTTATGTTAGTATAATCATGATGTTTGTGTGATTGTTTGTAGCTTGTCCATATTGTTTATTCCTTGTTTTGAGCCATGCGTTCTTGGTGTCGTTGACAATCGAGATTTAGTGGAAGGAATTAGGGATAATCGTATTGATTGATTGTTAAGTAACAACCTCGCATTCTAGGAATCCGAGTACTTAGTTCTTGATTAATCACAAACAATTGCATGTACACAAAACCGAGATATTATGGTTTATCCATTGAATGTTAACAAGAGTGTTGAGTAATAACCCGAACCCCGAGAGGAATGCTTGTTTAATTAATTGTTTACAACTTTCGTTTAGTTTAATTTAGTTTATAAAATCAAATCAAAACCAACTTGGAAATTACTTTTTCGTCATTTACATTTATATTAGTTAATCGTTGAGCTACTTATTAACACACTTTCCACAAACTCCTCGTGTTCGATACCCACTTACCACTATCTATTTAGTAGTATTTGGTTTAAGTTTGCGTGAGCCTTCGACCTCACGTCAAATTTTGGCGCCGTTGCGGGGGAGTAGTGCGCAACGTGTGTTACTTTTGTAGTTTTTATTTTATTGTTATTGTCAGTTTTATGCGGGTTGTGATAGTGTGCAGGTATCTACAGGTATATGCATACGCGAAACTCTCGGTCTTCATCACCGTTAGTTTTTGATCTGGAAATCGAAAGATCTGCTCGTCAGAATCGGATTCTTCAAAGGGAGAATAAGATTACCAGGACACCAAGCACGCACAGTCAAACAACTGACACCACAAACATGGCTTCGGGTCAATCCGTACCACCTATACCACCACCCATCAACCTAGAAAATCTTCCTTACAATGAAACCGTTACCACTCCAAATCCTACTAGTGAGCCCACTTCGACCGTGTTTAGCTTTCAACCACCATCTAACCTTCCACCATTGACTTATTTCATGCCCACTCAAGTACAATCATCAACTCACAACAACAATCACCTTTCCAATCTCAACAAAACCCGTCGTATAATCAACCATACACATTACCACAAGACCCACCCATCATTCATACTTCACTGGGTCTTAGGTCGGGCCCACATTCATTTGGCAGGCCACGTTTTGGTGATAATAGCGAAGGGTACAAAGAGTATGAAGAGGGGTATTCAAGTGGGGGCGACGGAAATCAAATAAGGGTGCAAGGTCAATTTGGGTATGTTGCGCAACAACAAGTGCAACAATGGGGTGTACCACATGTAAATCAAGCACCATTGCAACAACCACAACCATTGCAACAAGTTCCTCCATAACCTCATTATCAACAACATCAACAACCAATACCTCAACCTCAATTCCAACAATACCCACCGTTGAGGCCCGTGTATAGGCAAATGGGTCAACCGAGAGTACCAATGGGGGTACCGAGAAGGCATGTGAGAGAGATGGCGAGGGGAATCGAAGCTCACTTTCGACCGATCATTACAAATAACCCATCTCCGGTGGTCATTCCTCAACATCAAAATGGAAGAACATTTGAGGTTAGAACCAACGCACTCCAAAGTTTACCAAAGTACAAGGGTTTAGCAACCGAAGAACCCTATTTCCATTTGGAGGCGTATGACTCAATTTGCAACACGATCGGGGGTCAAGGTTTTTCACCGGATGAGGTCAAGTTGGTTTTACTCCAATTTTCGTTAGAAGATAAGGCAAAAAGATGGTTTTACACCTTGCCTTCCGCATCAATCTATACTTGGGCCGAGATGCAACAAAGGTTCTTGGAAGAGTTTTACACGGCCTAAAAGACAAATGATGCAAGACGAAGTTTGAGAAGCTTCCGACAACAATCGGGTGAGATGTTTCATGAAGCCTTTAAGCGATTCAACATGGTGATCAAGAATTTCCCTCACCACGGTATCGCTCTTTGGGAATTGTTGAACTCTTTTCATGAGGGGTTGAGTACGGAAGACGAACGGGACTTAATGTCAATCACAAATGGTACATTTGGTACCAATTATGAACAAGATGATGGGGCATTCTTGGAACAAATGTCGGTTACATCGAAAAGAAAGGCTCAAACCGCAAGAAGAGCAAGACCGGCCACCACAAGGCCACAAGTGCATGCGGTTAACAATGAAGAACCTCAAGTCTCCAATCAAGTGTATGATGTATGCACGAGTTGTAACACATTGGGACATACAAGTGATTTGTGTCCCGGTGTGGAAGGGCAAGTTGAAGAGGTAAATACAATTCAAGGTCAAGGAGGTGGTCGGAGCTACAACATGAATTCAAACACGTACCACCCAGGGTTGAGAAATCATCCCAATTTTCGATATGGCAACCCATCGACTCAACTCAACCCTAACTTTCAAGGGACTTCCCAAACCCATTTTTTCCTCGTCAACAATATTTTAATGAAGGGAATGCTCAAAGTGGGAACAACCAAGGAATTCAAAGTCAATTTCAACAAACGGGAAGTGGTCAAAGCGGGTCTTCGGGTCAAAGTTCCTCAAGTGGGAATGAAGTGATGGAGATGTTGAAGTTGATGCGACAAGACATGCAGAAAAGGAATCAACTTGATGAAGCCCGAATGCAAAAGGATGAAGTCCGTGAAAAAGCCATTCAATCTTTGACCACTCAAATGGGTCAACTTGCAACCGATGTTGAGAATTTGAAGAAAAACAGCTCGAGCTTAAAGAAGGGGAACAACATGCATATCAATGCGGTAAGTCTCTTACCTAATTTTGGAATTTCTAGTGTTCAAGTTGATCCAACACCACAGTTTGTTGAGGGGGTGGTGGAAGATATTAGTGATGAGATTGAAAATGTGGTTAATAATGAAACAATTTTTCAAAATAAATCTGAATTACAACTGAATGAAATATCTTTTTGTGAAAATTGTTCTTGTGATAAATGTTTAAATGACAAATTAACCAAAATAAGGGATGAGAGGGTTGATAATAATATTATCCCGAGTAAACATCAAGACCCAGGAGTGCCCCTTTTATCAATCCAAATTGGTGAATTTAAAACTGATCGGGCACTGCTAGATCTTGGAGCTTGTGTTAGTATCATGCCCGGTAGTTTATATGATCAGTATGAGTTTGGTCCGCTACAAAAAGTAAACACCACCGTGGTTTTAGCGGATCAAACCCATACACTTTCCCAAGGCATGATATATAATGTGATGGTACATGTGAAGGATTTATGTTACCCAGTTGACTTTTTAGTACTTGATTATGCTAAAAATGTAACTAATATGCAACCCACAGTCATATTGGGTAGACCCTTCCTCGCTACTTCACTTGCAGTAATTGATTGTGCTAAGGGGACACTGGAAATTAAATGTGGGAATCGTGATAAACGGTTATCATTATTTGAAAATACTACTGACCCTCTTGTTGATAAGGAAAGCTTGAAGGCGGATTTTGTTAACAAGTGTGTATCCTTGAGAAAGGATCACACGAAAATGGAGTGTTTTGTGATTGACAGGTCAGTTGAGAAGAAAGAAATTGAGCATCAACAGAGTGAGAAAGTGGCAGAAAAAGGTGGCCGACCAAGGAAGACGAAAGTGAGACATCCACCTAACCTAAATGATCCAGGGTGGAAGATGAGGATGTTCGGGCCCGACCCTGGTTTGCTGGAAGACTGGCAACAGTTGCTTGAAAAAGAGCGTGCTTATAACGAGAAGGCTGCACGGGAGTGGGCCAGTCACCCACCTTGAATGTCATAAAAGTTTCAAAAAGGTGGTAATTGTACATTTTGTATATTTTTATTTTTAGTTTGCTTTATAATTGCTAGGTTGTTTGTTATTAACGTAGTTTAAGTTACCATCTTAGCAAAAACCAAGTGTGGGGAAATTCTTATGGATTTATCTTCGACACTATGTTGGGGACAACACGGGTTTTTCATTAAAAGAAGTGGTGCTCTTAATTAGTAGTCTCTTTGTTTTTATTTTCTCAACCATACATTGGGGACAATGTATCTCAAGTGTGGGGATGGGGAAATTTTTGGTTTTACAAAAAAAAATTATAAAAAAAAATAAAAAAGAAAAAATTTAAGAAAAAATATTTTTTTGAAAGAAAACCGGAAAGTGGTAAGATGGCGGGGTAAGGTTTTGGTCCCTTTTCATGGTCACAATTCCCTAAAGGCCAAATTTGCTTAGCTATATTAAAAATGTGGTCGAGTAGTATTTTAGGCAAGGTTAGCATGCTTTCGGTTTATCAAATCACATAACATGCCTACTGTCACTTGGGTATTTGGAAAACAAAGAGCAGTGACGAATTGGTAATTCTCCGTTAGAACTTGTGCCATCAATGCACTTCGAAACCTTAGCTTGACATAAATGCAAAAGTGATTGAGGCACTTAGGTTAAAGCCTCGTCTCGGATGAGTGTGAGTGCGGGTTTTGGGGGTTGGGCCTCATAAATTACATATATGAGCGTGGGTAATGAGAGGGGCGGGGGGTTGGTTCCTTTAGAAAACTTTGTTGGACCTATTCTTGTTATTTGATCAACCCTGACGTTAATTTACGAGACGATCCGGCTTAGTAGGTATTTCTTTGTATTTGTAATTGTTATAGCACTAATCAATAGGAAGTATGAAGTATTATGTTTACTCGAAAAAAAATGAAAAAAAAAAGAAAAAAGAAAAAAAAAGAAAAAAAAGAAAAACGAGAAAAAGGAAGAAAAAGTTGAGATTCAATGTCCAATGTAGTGTGTATCGAGTTTGTGATGCAAGTTAGTAGTGTATATAGTCGTTTATTTTATTGGTTATTTAGTTTTGTTGTAACAAGCCAGATCGGATCGCCTGAGCCACTTTCAATATTCTCATTCCATCCCTTTACACCTAGCCCCATTATAACCCATTTTAAGACCTCTTGATTTGCATTTGTGTTAAAGCATATATAGGTGGAGATTTGATGGTGGTATAAGCGTATGCGACGAGAATTGAGAATTATTGGAATATATGGAACGATCACCGATAAGAGGGTTAATGAGTGATGGTGTGTTAAGTGTGGGTAAAAACTAAAAGCATGTTAAGGTTGACTAGAATTCTATGTTCTAAATATAATATTAAGTGATACTAATGCAAACCTCTAATAATGAGGGAATAGGGTATGAGTTGGGACCTTGACTGAACATGGTGTGTTGGTATGTTTGGTGGTTGTATTTTGAAAGAAATTGTGGTTTTAAGTGTTGCTTGGGGGCAAGCGACGGTTAAGTGTGGGGATGTGACGAGTGACGAGTAGGGAAGCCGTTAAGCGAGTTAAAAGATATAAATGCATTGGCTTAACCAACTTAATTTCATGGAATTAGTTGACTATGGTTACTCATATGTTTGCAGGTAGGAGGAGGTAGAGGATGAAATTACGAGAACGTGGGCGAAAACGGCGAAGAAAACGGAGTTGAAACGAGAAAGATATGAAGAAAACAAGAAATTGAGGAAGAGCTCCACCGTGGTCCACGGTGTTGACCGTGGGCCACGGTCAAACAGGCACCAAAATCAACAGAAAGCACCGTACCGTGGCATTCCGAGCACCGTAACTGGACTGTGGTCCACGGTGTAGACCGTGGCCCACGGTCCGACACGTAATTGCTGAGTTTGGGCCACTTTTTAGGCCGTTTTTGGGTGTCTTTTCACATACCTTTCCACTTGGGACGGCTTGGAGGCGATTTTTGAAGACAAGAATCATATTTTGGGGATTTGTACTCCTTTGTTTATGTTTGGGATTGCTAATAACAAGATACTTGATGCAAGAATGATCTCTCGAGCCATGAGTGGCTAGTTCTAAGGTATTCCTCTCAGGATGTAAGGTTATTTACAAAACACTTATGTTAGTTGTTCTTGAACTTGGATTGATTATCTAAATGTTTATGTTAGTATAATCATGATGTTTGTGTGATTGTTTGTAGCTTGTCCATATTGTTTATTCCTTGTTTTGAGCCATGCGTTCTTGGTGTCGTTGACAATCGAGATTTAGTGGAAGGAATTAGGGATAATCGTATTGATTGATTGTTAAGTAACAACCTCGCATTCTAGGAATCCGAGTACTTAGTTCTTGATTAATCACAAACAATTGCATGTACACAAAACCGAGATATTATGGTTTATCCATTTTAATGTTAACAAGAGTGTTGAGTAATAACCCGAACCCGAGAGGAATGCTTGTTTAATTAATCGTTTACAACTTTCGTTTAGTTTAATTTAGTTTATAAAATCAAATCAAAACCAACTTGGAAATTACTTTTTCGTCATTTACATTTATATTAGTTAATCGTTGAGCTACTTATTAACACACTTTCCACAAACTCCTCGTGTTCGATACCCACTTACCACTATCTATTTAGTAGTATTTGGTTTAAGTTTGCGTGAGCCTTCGACCTAACGTCACAGTTGCAAGCCTAGGAGGTCAAAAAGTAAAGGTAATGTCAAAGAACCTATCAAGAAGAAATCTGTTGAAAGAATGCCCAAAGAACCAAGACAAACTCCCAAGTTGAGAAAGCACTATGAAAGAATGAGAAATGAATGTCAAATGTTTGATTTGTGTGGTGGATCAAGATCTCAGAAGGATAGAGTTAAAAGGTCTACAGAAGATGATTTTTGTCCAACTATCTATCCTGTCTTCTCAAACCATGAACTACTTGACATTGGAAATACAGAGTATGCACCTAGAAGAGGAACAGATCATGGGAAGGAAGAAAGGTCTGCAGGTTCTCATTTTAAGTTAAAGGAAGTAAAATTTTTTAAGGCCAAAGAGGTGCACAAGCTTGATGTATGTGGACCAATACAAGTAAACTTTAACAAGTGTTCTTATGAAAAAATGACTTTGGGATTTGATTTTCCCAAACCAAGTGATAAGAATAGAAATGACCAAGATTTAGAAGAGCTAGGAAGTTTTGCAAAAGTGTGGTGTAAGAAGTGTGATTCTTATGGACATCATACAGACTCTTGCTGGATTGAAGATGAGGAAGAGTATGTCATTCCAAATAAATTTTGTGGCCAATATATGAGATTGTATAAGAATAAGTATGAAAATTACTTGAGAAATGAGATATATGAAGATGATATGGAAGTAGAGAGAATGAAACTAGAGAAGAGAATGAAACTAGTGACTCATCTATTGAAATTGGCAAGGTAAAGAAGAAAGACAGAAGAAAGGCTGGTGTGCTAAATGGTGATGAAAATTCCTCTTAAAACCGGGCTTTGAACCAAAAGGGTTTTAATGAAAACTAAAAAGGATGTTACTAAAAGAGAGGAACCAGTTCTTGAGCAATGTGAAATAAAGAATGAAGCCAGAAATGATATGTTTGAATATGAATCAGATGATTCTTGTGAAGTTGTTCATGAGGATCCTATTCCAACAGATATTAATGATTCAAATGTCACTGATTTACAAACTGTTGAAGTTTGTATTTCAGACAGTAACTGATCAGTTTGTTTTTATGTGTGCAGGGACATTCCACATAAGTCAATGATGTATGGTATATGGATAGTGGATGTTCCAGGCACATGATATGTGATAGGGGATCACTTGTCAACTATGAACAAAAATTTGAAGGACCAGTTGCCTTTGGAAGTGATGAAAATCGAGGGAAGATTGTAGGAAGAGGAACACTTACCAATGGCAAAGTATATTTTGAGAATGTGTTGCATGTAGAGGGTTTACAATACAAATTGTTAAGCATAACTCAGATATGTGATAAAGGATATAAAGTTGGCTTTGATGATGCACATTGCTTCATCTTGAAACCTGAGTTTGTGATACCACCAGACATGATTATGATGATGACACCCAGAAATGGAAACTTGTATGAGCTGATAATGAAAAATGCAGTTTCAAGGGGTGGATCATGTTTTGTGTCCAAAGCAACAGTGAATGAAACAAGAATGTGGCATAGGAAGATGTGTCACGTGAACTTAAAGAACATGAACAAATTGGTTATGGGAGAGCATGTTGTTGGTCTTCCAACTAAGGAGTTTGATGTCATCTAAAATATATATATATTATTATATCAATATTATCTCCACTTTTAAGTATTTTGAGATAGGGTTTATTGAATATTACTCTTACTTGGTTCGTATTTAAAGTTTTAAAGGTTTAAAAAAGACTACGAGCTAAAACAAAGTATTTAGCTTAAATAGATTTGGAGTTGATTTTTAAGGCTTACATATTTAAATTGGATGAATTTGTTTTAAATTGGATGAATTAGAGGATTATTATATTCACTTTAACTATTGTTGCTTATTTATTTTGGTAGGGAGCATGAGCTACAGATTCATTTGGAGCCCCATATCACATAATATAGAATCGGAAGTGGGCTGAGATATAAGCTTTTGCAAGTTTTCACAAATTAAATATGTGTCACACCCCGACCAATGAATGCGGAAACGTCGAGGCGCGACATGATTGCTCATTGCATAATGACACTATAAAGTTACAATATTTAAACAACTCATTTTAATCCATATCATCATAAATAACACAACAATTGTTCATACAAAATGCCAAATAGATAGATAAACAAATAACTTGTTCTTTTATTTTCTAATATCCTAAAGCCAAGATAATAAGTTTCTTCAAGTAATCCAATCAAGCTAACATCAAACCTGTAACATTGCATAAAATAGAGTTTGTCAACACGAAGGTTGGTGAGCAATTTTCATAGTTTTGGACAATAAGTATATAGTATGAAATCCACAACTAGTATATGAAAACAATAAATAATAGCAACAATTTAGATAATAAAACCGTCAATAAGAATACATTGACGAACCGTCAATAAGAATACATTGACGACAATAATGAAATCCTCAATAAGAATACATTGACGACACCTTTCTATATGGGGATACCATATATACTCGGAATTAACGTATCATCATACTTTGATGAGGCTACCCGCCTTAGCATTCAAGAATTTGCACATAATCATGTAAAGCATATAACACCAAATCGAGCATTTATTTAAGTAAACATATACAATACGTGTTGTGGTTTAAGACTCAAGTATAAATCATTTGAATTTGAATAAGTATGCAATGCCACCCCCAAAACGAAAGATGGAAAACGGGGGATGAAAAATACTCACATTAACAAGTAACTTGAAAGATAGTGTCGTGAATAATCGGAGAGATCGGTTTAACGAGCAAGACCTATATTAAACGGGTCTTATGTTAGTAGGTAGTCTTGGAAGGGTTTAAAATAAAATACATGACAAATAAAGTAAATAAATAAAGTTTAGGATTTAAAATGTAAATATTTGAGAAATTAAAGAAACGAGTTTTGTAAAATAAGTTTACTCGAAACCGGGTCTCGGTATTCTATTCGTTAGTTTTTTTTCTTTTTTTTACTCAACCTATGTTAAGTAATAATGTGGGTTAAAATGCGATATTGCAAAACCCTTGGTTATAAGAATACCAAAACGATGTTTAAACGAGTGTTCGGGTTTGTCGGTTCGAGACTTGATAATTGACCAAGCTCACAGTTAACTTCCCAAAATAATAAATGTTATGAGATAACTCAATAAAATCAAAATAGACTTAATCAAGTATGTAGTTCTATTGTGAAGAACCTTAACGTTCGTTAAGCGAGTATACGACCTTATCGGTTCGAACTTGTTATAAGATCAAGTTGGTTACCGACATGCCAAGTATGTTTAGAAATTAACTAAAATTGATTTAAAATATAATCTTGAAGAAAAATATTAGTTTTGGTGGCTAAAAACACACTTGTGTGTCTTAAGCGAGTGAACTCGGTTTAGTTCGGTTTTTGGTTCGGTCCTTGACTCGAAATAAGATCGAGGATGGTTACCACATACCCAATTACCATGTAACTTGTAAAATAACTTATAAATAATAATACTTAAGTTTTACATTCAAAAAGTTAACAATAAAGTTTTTACACAAAAGTTCGGTTTTTGGTTCGGTCCTTGACTCGGAATAAGACCGAGGATGGTTACCACATACCCAATTACCATGGAACTTGTAAAACAACTTATAAATAATAATACTCAAGTTTTACATTCAAAAAGTTAACAATAATGCTTTTAAACAAAAGTTCGGTTTTTGGTTCGGTTCTCAACTCGGGATGAAACCGAGGCTAGTCACCACATACCCAATACCATGGAACTTGACAAATATGAACAATAAACTAAAATATGTAGAAGTTAAGCAAGTATAACAAGTTATATGGTTAGATTTGTTAAATATATAAACAAGGACTACAAAGTCCTCCATGTAACCTTGCCTTACTAGCCCGACATTTCAACCGACCGAGACCGAAGAAATGAAAGACCGAAGGTAAACAAGGAGTGTATATATATATATGTTGTAACATCAAGCTTTAAGTATTGAGAAGTTAGTTAAAATGAAAGATTAGCTTATGAAGAACAACCTTAGAATTCAAGAATTTGAGAGAGAAATGAAGAAATGAGCAAGCACAAATGAAGAAGATGGGTGTGTATATATAGGGTAAGTTGAATGGGTCTTTCATAAAGGGTGTTTCATGAAAATGGGTTGGTTATAGACCCAAGAAAGCACAAACTACAAATGGGTCCTTCAAGTCTCCATTTTGGTAGTTTTAGTCCCTGGAGTTCGTTTTGAGCGTTTTCGGGGAATTTTAAGAACCGAAAAGGGTTTTTTTTTTTTTTTTTTGATCCAACAACTATAAAACAAATATTAACATACAATTCATCATTTTGATAATATCGAAAGGTTCGGGATACAAAACGGGTCGGGTTTACATTAAGAATACAAGTATAAAATAACCCGAAATTGACAAATGTCACAATATGGGCTAAAAGGAAACTGGACTATGGGCTAGAGAAGAGATGTGGCTACTTGGAGATAAAGTTAGCCGAAAAAAAAAAGAAACTTGGTATAATATTATGTCGGCTAGATTGACTATATATATATATATATATATATATATATATATATATATATATATATATATATTATTGTTCTTTGATAAGGGACGAAAAACTTTCCCTTGGTTGGGAGCTGCCAGAAGGTTCACAGAAAAAGAAGAGAAGAGCACTTTGGTTCGAGCAGAGACTGTCCAGGTTCAACACCTACTCATCCAAACATCATTAATATTTGGTTTGAATTTATTATTTTCGTCATGAATTTATTGTTTGAACCTATTTATTTTCTTTTGTTCTTGAGTATGGTTGTTGGCTAAACCCCTTAGACTGCCTAAGCTTATGATGAACCATTGTTGACGTTTTATTTTATTTGGGATTTGCTTTTCGTTATGGGTTTATGAATCAGTAAAGAGTTTAATATTATTTATTCGATTCATATGAGTGCTTGGTTTTATTTGATAAATTTTATTGTTTCACAGAGTCTTTGGTGATTGCTTGTCATATAAATAGGATTCTGTTAGGTCATTTACTGTGTGTTCTTGACTAGTTTGGGATTTGCTTGACTGTTTTGCTAGATTTAGTTCTTCGTAAGGAGTCCGTCTAGGTTTGATTTTTCAGCTTTGTCTATTAATGTCGAATGAATTTATTAGATTGCCTTTGATTTCCACGCTGTAAGGTAGGGTTTCGTATAAAGGTACTTGTTCATAATTAATTAGATAACCGTAAGGAAGTTTAATATTAAAGTTGGTGTTTTTTAGAACTTAATAGAAATCCATAGGTATCTTCTTGAGAAGGGTCAGGGGTCCTATTCGGGTTTTTTCTTAAGTGACTATTTTATGATCCCAGTTCCATAACAAAGCATTTTCCAATTAATTGATAACTGATACATTAGGGATTCTAGCCTAGGTGGTTACTTTCCATTATCTGAATTAAGTCCAGGTTTAAGTCGTCTTTAAATCTTAGTGATTAATTTAATGTTAGTTTAATATTAGTTATTAGAAAAACCCCCCAACATAACATAAATAAATAGTCGTGTCATTTAGTTGAGTCCAATTAGCTAGTTTATGTAATTAAAAGAGTCTCGTGGGTTCGATATCCGGACTTACTTAGCTGTACTAGAGTCGATCGGTTCACTTGCTGGTTAGTGTTTAGTTAAGTTTAAGAGTCTAAAATTTATTACTTAGTGTCTAGATTAACGTGTTTTTATATAACTACTTTTAGCACATCAGAGTTCAAGCTTGATAACAAATGTTCCTCATGCATTAACGGTAAGCAGCATAAATCATCCCACAAGACTAAACTGGTGAATGCCATTGAAGAAGTGCTGGAATTGTGTAGGAACGTGTTCGTGTCGTGAACAAGACGTAGATCGATATCTATAATCAACGTGAAGGTGCGGAATCCCTAAACGTGATCGAAAACAACAAGGTTTCTCATTATCTTCTCTCTATTTCTCATATATATCAAGGTTTACAACAAGATATGACAAATATCAGTACATATACGTTCTGGACAAAAGAGTTTACAAAACATATGTCAAAACTACTATTTATAGGGTGGTTGGAGCATTTATGACGTATAAGTCCTCAACCAGCGTATATGTTTTCAGCGTATAACATATACTCCGTATATGTTGTCAACGTATAACATATACTCCATATATGTTATGCTCCAGAAAACCAGAAAATTGTTTTGCGCATAACTTCTTCGTTATAGCTCCGTTTTACGTGCCGTTTTCGCCCACGTGCTCGTAATCAAATTCTCTATTATCCCATAAAATAATATCTTCATTTATACTCCATCTAAAATGGTCAACCTTTTAGCTCCTTTAAAAGCTCCGCGAATCTTCATTTGACAAAGCTGAAAGCAATAGACGTATGCACTAACAGACTCCCCCTCGGCTATTGCCAAGTCTTTCCATTCAAATTAAGTGCTTTAACATTTTAGCTCTGGGTATCGCTTGTCTTGTCAACACATCTCTTCAAATTATCAATTCCTTCCTTAAGTGCAAAGAACATTTGATGTCAAGCTTCAAACAATTGTTTAAACATTATCATCTCTGTTTGTATAGTTTTTGACACTTTCCATAACTGAATCTTCAATAATTCTCCCCCTTAATTCTTGATCATCTAACGACTCCACCTCAAGCTTCATGTCTTGATGGGACCTGTTACTCATGATAATTGTAAGTTGAAAATCTTAATTAACAATGTAAGCATACTCAAATACTTTTAAAGACTTTTCAATCGTTTGACAATTAACCACCACAGACATCAGGAAAAAGCTGTTTATCAAGTCCAAATTAATGATCTTGAAAAGCACTGACATTCAAGTACGTTTCCAATTGATTTTATAAAGTTTTGTATTCCAACATCAACAGTCGAAAATAAAACGGAAAAAATAAAATCTTTTTGGTTTTAATGAAAAACAATAAAGACAGTAAACAAATGAACTTCAAAGCTATTTACAAACATGTAAACAATTACATATTTTTGTGAGTTTGAGCTGGAAATCATATTGACCAAATTGCCCTTCCATCACAATTTTATTTTCAGCGTTTATTATGACTAGTGTTAAGTCAATCATTGGTATTGTTGTCCACCTAACCTTCCAAACAAATGATTCAGGAATTTCTATAATACATTTATTTGATTCAATTAAGCACGAATCTTATGTGGACCCCACCTATCAGACATAATTTGTATATCTTTATACAGTGAGTTTTTCACGTGTATACTTTTTCACTATTTACTGAAAATCGATTAGCTATTACTCATGCAAAAATAATAAAACAAAACAACTCAGAACGTTAAAATTTTCCCTTAAGATCGGTATTACTACACGCAGATAAGGTTCCATTTTAACAAAATTAAAAAGATAAAATAAGTTGAAGTTGTATAAGGCTTTTAACAATCAGGTCGGATAATACCATATTATCGCGCAGAGAAAGTCCAAAGTTTTATACAAAACACCAAGAAAATAAAGCAGAATATCCAAATCTTAACATTCAGGTCGGATAATCTTATCACGCAGGAGAAGATCCAATATTTGAATAAAAAATAAAGAAAAAATTAAGTTGAATTTCTTTACAAAATGAAAAGAAAAATAAGCTAAATTTCTTAATTTCTTTGCAAAATGAACACATGCACACACAGCAATCTTTAAACGTTCCATTTTCTTAAAGCAGATATTAACTAAGCTTCAGGATGTTAATCCACTAGATTCGGCTGTATTTTGGTTTATATCACATACTTTTTCTTACTTGTTTGTTTTAAATGCCTACCAATGCATTAATAGAGTTAAGCACCCAGCCTTTTATGCCTACTTTTTACTGGATTTGAGACCAGATGATTAATGTTCTATCATCTTCTTTTTTTGCTTCAAAAACTCATTTTCTAAAGAGCAACATTTTTACTGTTTTTGACATTTTTGAATTTTATAATGTTTTTGGCTTTTTCAGATTTTTCAATGTTTTTGGTTTTTCAGAAATTTTCTCCCCATAAAATCAAAAATATTAACAAAAATAAACTTGATTGTTTGATGTGGTTTACAGCTATTTTTAGATCACTTTTAGTAAATCACAATGGCAGCCTCATTAACAAGAATAAACAGTTAAGCAATCCAAAATGGACATGAAAAGCAAACCGTAATGAGCTCCATCTTTCCAGATTTTCTGTGTTTGCCCCGTCCTCCAGTAATTTGGCAATGTTTAGCACAACCATGCTCCAATGATAGACATTATGACTTATGAGAGCCCCTGCAAAACAGTTTAAGAAAACAGAGAAATCCAAGCCCGCTTGGTCTTGGACCTCAGAACATTTTCAAAATTCTCAACAGTTTTAGTAGTTTCAGAACACTTGCTGTCTTAACTCTCTGAATTAACATTTAAAACATTTGAATTTTCTGAAGTTTTGGATTTTTCAGATATAACAATGTTATCCGAACTTTTAGAACAAGACTCAACAAATCTTGTTTGGATTTGGCATTTTAGTCCTTGATGATCCAATGATATAACTTTGATTTGGATCTTTTCACGTAAAATTTCAAACTCTCAAACCTTTTAACATCACAATCTTTCAAATAAACAACCTTAACAAATTTAGGTTTGATATTTGAATTGACACTTGAGCTTGTATTTTTAGATTTTGAATTTTGAAATTTTTATTTTTCTGTTTTAAGAACATCTTGGCTGACTTTAGATGTAACAACATCTGATTTTTTAATGTAAGCAAACTTAGAACTCTTCTTATAACAAGGAGATTCCTTCGTTTGTGTACATTTCTCTTTTCGAACAAAGAAATCCTTATTGGTTTGATTTCGATACTGGATTTCTTTACAACTTTCAGATGTTGTATCATGTACAAATTCAACTTTATTAACAAATTTTTGGTGGTTGCCATGATCGTGCTAATAACGATTAGGACACGCAAAGGACACACTGCCCTACTTCGTTATAGTTAAAGCATCTCCTCCGGTCAACAAACTTTCTAACCAGAGGTTCTTGAACACAATCACGCCCATTTTTTTTATTTACAGACTTTAGAGGCTCAGCGGAACTTGGGGTTTGAACTTGGTTATACCCCAAACCATGATCATTATAACCATAAACAACTTCCCCAGATATTTCATCTTTACCTGTCGGTTTAAGGAGAATATTGTCTAAGAGGTGAGATGCTGCTTTGAAACTATTAAGCTTCAAATCAACCTTTTCATTAACAATTTGTTTTAATATCAAAATTGTTTTCTCATTTTGATCAATCTTTTCCCTCAGTGCCTTTTCACATGTTTGAAGCTTAGCGTAAGCTTCCTTAATACGTTTAAACTCATTTAGTAAAGAGTCATTGTGAGTTTTTAACAATTTATTCTCCATATCTTTTTCTAAACATTCTTTATGAAGTAACTCACATTTTTCACATGACTTTACGTTATGAATTTTTAACGACGCATGATTAGACTCTGATTTGATTTAACATGATAATGAACAGAAGGTTCAGAGTGTACCTCGAATAACTTAACCTCTTCGACTTTCACAGTCGGGATACCTGAACTTTCTGTTCTGACTTGCTTGAGAATAGGTTCAGTTCCCTTAGCTCCAACAACAGCTTCCTCAGCTTCATCCTCAACCTTAATTTCCCTCAATTCCAACTTCAGAGGATCACAAGTAGACTGACACTATGATTCCAAAACCAATTCTTCAATCAAATTCTGAATCACTATCATTATCAAACTTTGGAGTGTTCTCAAATTCTGGCAGTGATAATTCTTCAGATTTGACAATCTTTTCAGAAAGTTGATCAATCATTTCAAACTTTTTAGACTGATCACTTTGAACTTCAGTCTTATCATCAACCTTCTCAGAATCTTCAATAACCACATGCATCATTAGCTTCTCGATGAATCGGGAGAGTGTGTATGTGTTGGGGTTTGATTGTATTGACAAAATGATTATACCCAAATCTTCAGGTGAATTTTCGATGAGTATATAAGCCAACCTATCAATGTATTTAAACTCTCGTCTAACAATCCCAATATATTTCGCTCACAAGCTTGCAATATCTTTCGATTAAACGATCAAACGATTCTCCAGTCATCATCTCAAAATGATCAAATTCTTTCTTCATTCTGTTTCTTCTCGATGTAACTTCAACGTTAAACAAACTTGAAAATTCCATTTTGAAAATTTTTGTAATCTAAATTCAACAAATTTCAGCAACCTTTTGGCTTGTTTAGGCTCGTTTATCAGCAAAACAGAAAATTTTGGTTCGTTTCAGCTCGTTTTTTCAGCTAAACAGCAAATTTCAGCAACTTTCTGGTTCGTTTAAGCAATTTCAGCGCGTTTTAAACAGCAAACAGCACGTTTCAGCTCGTTTAACAGCAGTTCAGCACATTAAACAGCTTGTTTAAGCACGATTTCAGCAGTTTCAGCACATTTCAGCTCGTATAACAGCAACTTTCAGCACGTTTTCTGCCTGTTTCAGCAAATTTCAGCACGTTTCAGCAAGTTTTTGCACGATTCAGCAAATTTCAGCAAAACTCAGCAAGTTTTGGTTCGTTTCAGTGCGTTTTGGTCCGTTTGACAGCAATTTCAGCAGCAAATCAGTTCGTTTCAGCTCGTTTTTGGCCCGTTTCAACACGTATCAGCTCGTTAACAGCTCGTTTAAACACCAACAGCAGCAAATTTCAGTTATACATGTTGGAAATCACCAAAATCTCTCCGGATATTTCTGTTATGGGCAGTTATGATCGGAAAACTTTGTTAAACTTGCCGGAAAATTCTGTTGTCACCGAAACTTCGCCGGAAAAAACAGTCAGGACACAGGAAAAGCGGTTATTTGGCCGGAAACTCACCAGAATCGTCAAAACCTTCACCGGACATCAATTTTAACACAAATTCAATCCCAAACACACTCGTAGATGAATCCTAAAACCGTTCTAAACGTAAAATATCAACCATTTATCATCCGAATCAAGTAAAACTCAAACCGATTAACACGAACACACGGAATCAAAAGCGAGCACGTTAGAAGTAACGATTAAACACGAGATTCAACGATTAGTTGTGGAATCGAGCACCGAAAGGCTCTGAGCTTTTGGATATGATTTGGCTTTATCGAATCCGAAACGAACTTTTTAACGAGTTGAGAAATAGATCGAATCTTGACATGAAACGAGTGTATCTTGTTATTTTCTTCCGATATCGAGCACCAAAGCTCTGATACCACTTGTAGGAACATGTTCGTGTTGTGAACAAGACGTAGATCGATATTTATAATCAACGTGAAGGTGCGGAATCCCTAAACGTGATCGAAAACAACAAGGTTTCTCATTATCTTCTCTATTTCTCATATATATCAAGGTTTACAATAAGATATGACAAATATCAGTACATATATGTTCTGGACCAAAGAGTTTACAAAACATATGTCAAAACTACTATTTATAGGGTGGTTGGAGCATTTCTGGCGTATAAGTCCTCAACCAGCGTATATGTTGTCAACGTATAACATATACTCCGTATATTTTATGCTCCAGAAAAACAGAAAGCTGTTTTGCGCATAACTTCTTCGTTATAGCTCCGTTTTACGTTCCGTTTTCGCCCACGTGCTCGTAATCAAGTTCTCTATCACCCCATAAAATAATATCTTCATTTATAATTCATCTAAAATGGTCAACCTTTTAGCTCCTTTAAAAGTTCCGCGAATCTTCATTTGACAAAGACGAAAGCAATAGACGTATGCACTAACAATACCTGCACACTAGCACAACCCGCGTAAAACTGACAATAAACAATTAAACAAAAACTACAAAAATAACACACGTTGCGCACTACTCCCCAGCAACGGCGCGAAAATTTGACGTGAGGTCGAAGACTCACTCAAATTTAAACCAATTACAACTAAATAGATAGCGGTAAGTGGGTATCGAACACGAGGAGTTTGTGGAATATGTGTTAATAAGTAGCTTAACAATTAAACTAATATAAACGTAAATGACAAAAAAGTAATTTCAAATTGATTTTGATTTGATTTTATGAACTGAAATAAACTAACAAATAAGTTGTAAACAATTGATTAAACAAGCATTTCTTTCGGGGTTCGGGCTATTACTCAACACTTATGTTAATATTCAATGGATAAACCATATTATCTTGGTTTTGTGTAAATGCAATTGTTTGTGATTAATTAAGAACGAAGTACTCGGATTCCTAGAACGCGGGGTTGTTACTTAACAATCAATCAATACTATTAACCCTAATTCTTTCCACTAAATCTCAATTGTCAACGACACCAAGAACGCATGGTTCAAAACTAGGTTTAAACAATATAGACAAATTACAATCACATAAACATCATGATCATACTAACATAACAATTAGACAATCAATCCAAATTCAAGAACAAATAACATGAAGTGTTTTGCAATTAACCTTACATCCCAAGAGAAATACCAAAGGATTAGCCACACATGGTTAGCATCATCGATTCAATGTTTAATCCAAAGCAAACAAAGATTATAGTGTTAATCTTTGATTAGAAGTACCCAAAATCTTGTTCTCAAGCACCAAAATTACCCAAAACAATTGTCTAGAACGGAATAGACTGAAAAGTATATCAAAAGGCAATTATAACGTCAATTTCGAGTTGTAACCACTACCAGCGTGCAGGGTCACTGTAGCTTACGGTGGCTTCAAAATCATTACGCCAAGAAAAGTCTATCTATGGCAACTTGGTTACGCCAGACACCTACCGTAGCTTACGGTGGCTACCGTAAGCTACGGTAGTCTCAGCTCCACGTTCCTTATGCTTCTTTGACTTGTTGACCGCCATCTCCCAATCTCGAGTTACTGGCTCCTCTCCATCTGAACACCCTTTAACACCCTTTTCTTCTCATTTATACCTGCATTCACACGACATAGTGTAGTAATCCAAATCCTTGAAATTAAACATACACTCACACGTTTTAACTAGAATTATTACACTTAAGGGTGGCTTAACAATCCACCCGTTAATAGAGGCTAGTGGACTTAAGGACAATTATGAGCCTAAAAGCCTTTGGGCTTTGCCTATTTAAATCCTAAAACCCTAAATCCATCCTTATCCTTATCATTTTATCGTCATCTCCCAATCATCTCCCAATCATTGGCACACACCCATACACACAATCCCTGTACAAACAATCCATCCTTCCATTTACAATCAAGATATTCAAGTTATAGTTCAATCACATTGAAAAGTAAACATTATGTTTTAAGATCAAAGATTATCCTTTTCGTTTCATTTCCATTTCATCCACTTTCGTTTAGGTTAATCATGAATGAACAAACGGATCTCTAAAAGTTGAACACAAATGAACCCTAACCAACCAAGTAGGAGAATCAGATTTTGATTAAAACAATTTGAAAAAAAAAACATAAGTGTATGTATGTACAGTAAGTTGGTTCATACAAACAAAGCCCAAGTGGCCACTGGTTCGAACCAAGTAGCACAGATGAGTACGGAACCCGGACCCATCAACTGGTTCATTACACCCGTAAGATCCGAACTATTCGCATGCCTATGCGACTGGGATCCAAACTATTCGCATGCCTATGCGACTCCAATCACCAAACTATTCGCACGGAATGCGATTCAGAATCGTGCGACCCAATTCCAATCGCATCCCATGCGAATACTCTCCAAGCGAATCGTTTGGGTACGAGTCGTTTGTGTGTGAATCGACTGGTGTGTGACTCGTTTGGAGAATCTTCCATGCGACATGATTAGACGCGAATCGATTTGGAGTTTCATGTGGTTCCACCTAGTTCCTGCCCACCGTTGTCAAGTGGCCGGAAATGGAAGGGCCGGCGGCGGTGCAGAGAGTGAAGGAGGAAGAAGGAGACGAGGTGGGGGTGGGGGGCCTTGGGGGACGGGATTTATAGTTAGATATAGGAGGGCATTATGGTAAATACATAATAAGTTTATAATAATAATAAATAAAAGATAATCTAATAATAATAATAAAACTTTATAACAATAAAAGTATAAAGGAGACGAGGCTTAAACAAGACTCGAACCCGAGACCCGACTTGTCTAGAAATCGTAAACCGTCTTATGTCAAACCAATGGTTTATGGGGCCCGTTCAGAAATACTTAAGCAAGTTGAGAACGTGAGCTACTAATAAAATAATATAATAATGAATATACATAATAATAACAAATATAGGTGAGAATGTAAACTAATGAGGTCGACTCGTTAATAAATTAAAGTTAACTAATATGAGCAATTTAAGAAAATTACATGTCGGTTGTTAACTTAAAAGTTAACCCTATTAACTTAAGAAAATGATTAACAAACGAATAAAGGAAATGAATATGTGTGTATTATTAACAGTTAGTCGAGCTCAGTTGGAGAAGGGGATTACTATTAGTTCGGAAAGGAATCGTCTGCAGGTGAGTTCTAGCCCCTTTCTCTGTGACGTTTTTCGGGGCTGTGTGCATACTACAATGTGATAGTTAATACACTTATCCTAAGTGATAAGTGTATTATATGTGTATGATTATTTATTTAATGTTATTATTAATTGTTGTTTGAATGTGCGTATATAAATATAATTATTATATATGCAATTGAAAGATGTGTAAAGTATGCAATTGAAGGTCGTTTACTTTTTTAGTTTTTTATTTATATTTTGAGTTATGATTTTTTTATTATTTTTTAATGAAGGGTTTTTAAAATAGATCAAAATGGGTTGAGATTTCAGAAACCCCTCACTAAAATATTCAAAAAAATAAATAATAAATCGTAACTTGAAATATAAATCAAAAATTAAAACAGCAAAAAAACTAAAAAAGTAATAAGAAATGTCAACCCGTTTTGACCCGTTTCAATAATTTTCATTTTTTTGCTTGACCCATTCTGACTCATTATATACATTTTATTACAACCCATAGGTCACATTTGCCACCCCTGGTATCAATGACCGGCTACGTCGTCTAGGCAAGTGGTTTTTCAAAAACTTTTGGTTTTATAAGATCTATGTTAGGATAAAATCAACTCTTGCAAAATATATGTTAAACAAACAAATACAAACATACTCAGTATAATTTCACTCATAACATTAGCTATTAGTAAGGTATAAGAAAGGTGTGATGCAGAAAAACCTTTCCATCCCAAGAGATAGAGAGGTTGCTCCAGAAACCTTTCTTTTCCTTTGATTATTATTATTATTATTTAGGTGCAGAGGGAAAAAAAAAAGAGCATAAACACCAACGTCAAAATTCCTTCTCACTACATTATATTACGCATTTCGTATAGTGCTAACTGTCTCTAAAATAATTTCATTTTACAAACAAGATTCTCTCTAAACAGGCCTTTGGCATACTATAATACTATATGTCATCTTCTGCTGGTCTTTTCCTTGCCTGCAAAAGAGATGGGATGTTAAAATTCAAAGACGAGTCTCGAACCGGTGAAGCAGAAAACAACTTACCAAATATGCTTGATTTCAAGGGAAATCGTCCCTTGGTTTTCAGATCTTTAATTTGCTTCCCCGTTTTAGGCCCGCTGGTACCTTCACCCCTCAACATAGCAACCTTTTCTTGATAGACAGCTGGCGGTGCAAGTCTCAACTGTGGCATGTTATCTACATGGTTATTGTCTTTATCAAGGTTACTTAATATTTCATACTGTTGATATAATAAGACCTCAGTATCAGCTAGCAAGTTGGTAACGTATAGGGAAAAAAAAAAAGTAGAGACAACTAACCGACCCTGGGTATTTGACGATCAAGTGTGTCTTTCTCCTGCAGGTGGGTCCCTTGTGACGATAACTTGTGCTTTGGTAGCATCGCCGCCTTACTCACCAATCCACTCTTGGCAGCAGCAGAAGGAAGTCTAGACTTTTTCTTTGGCGTACAAATGGGGCAGCCTGCATGAGAGGCCGGTTCGCAATGCAAATGGCTTGCGTGCCCACAACTATACACTCGGATCCCGGGGGAGTCCTTAGTAACAAGACAATTGCATATGACACAAATAAGGCTCTGAGGTCCATGCCCGTGAGAAGCTCCTCGCTTGAGTAATGTCATGGTATAATATGTATCATCCTCGATCAAAGATCTCGCAGTGTCCTGATAATAAAAATGCATACTTTTATTCTTTATTCTTTATACAACGCATAAAAGAGGACGAGAGAAAAAAGTAAATACCAAAATTCTTCTTTCAAAATCATATGTTCCAAGCATTCCGAGTATTGTAGGCTTAAAATCACCAAACTCTTGGCTACCATTATCAGAAAGAAGTTTCATCATGACAGTCGGTAACCGAACATATCCTATCATTCCCTCAACAATCTCTTTAATAAAAATAGACAACAGCTTTCTCAAACCTTTATCAGGCCCTATAGTTGCAGATGAAGTGCCGTTCTGGTCCTTACCAGATCCTGGTTTTGTTAATGGTTCACAAAATCTGCATATGAAAAATATTAGCATCACCATGTTCCAAATTGTATCACATGCATGTTCTTGAAGAATACACCAGCTGTTTTTAGATCTCATTCATTACTTAAATGATCTTTAGACTTGATGTGCATACCAGTTATTTTCATATCTTCTTTCCATGGGAATCTTAAGTTCTAAAATTTAAATTTCTTCCCAAGTTTATAAAATGGATGCATGGCAAATAAAAGATCGTCATCATCATCATCATCATCATCATCATTGGAACCCTTGGGTGCGCACATATAATGTGTATATGTGTGAACCCTTGGGTGGGCAAAAGTAAAATTGCACTAATTATGACGTTATTTTACTAATCACGTGAAAATAACGTTAAAGGTGGCGGAAGGTTAATCAGGCATCATGTGGTGGCGTTGATAGCCGAAAGACAAGGGCACATGCACCAATCAGCCGGTGTCCCGATGATTGAGTGTTATGTGTCTTATGTCCAAGGCTTGATTCAAAACTACTATTGAGCCGGGGGTCTCACCGGAAGCAGCCTCTCTATCCCTATGGGATAGAGGTAAGGCTGTCTACATCTTACCCTCCTCAGACCCTACCATAGCATTGCTATTGGTGGGATATACTGAGTACGATGATGATGATGAAATAAAAGATAATGAAAGAAAAACAATATATAAATAAATGGTTTAAGTATATAGAGAAGCAACAGGAAGAGCGGCTAAAGCAATACTGTAAGAGAAGTTTAATATCATAATATGTCGCCAATTTAGAATAACTAAATGATAAGATCTGGCTTAAAAAGGATTAAGAAAAAGCACAATAGTAGTAAAATAAGTTGATCGAGTTTCAAAAGGTCCATCGCCCCTCCCAATTGGGGAATTCCAAATCAAAATATCAAAAAAATGATAAAAAATAATACGACCTTAGTGCCCTATTTATAAAATAAGATTTCCTAAAACATTGTGAAAAATGATACCTAATCAATATCTAATATAAAACTTGTCTTGTAAGTAAAATACTAATACTTGTCCACAAATAATAATAATTCAACATCTTATCACAAAACAGAGTTGTAAAACAAAGGCAAGTTGTAACACGTGATTAAACCAATATTTATTATTATTTTATCTGTTTGTGTCAGTGGAGGAATGGTGCTTACTTATCAAGCAGCTGAAACCAGAGGGCCTCAGACTCATTGGGATCTAACCGAGAACTGTTCCTTTGGCACAATCCGACACAAGTACGCACAATATGTAATATGTCATTCACCTGCACAATATGTGACGTCATTCACCCACAATATAATCATGGAGAAGTCGTCATGGAGAATGAGAAGGCCTAAGTATAATGGTCATGTTATGAGTTGTTTTAATAAAATAGATAAAATTGAATAATCAGTTAATATAATGCAATGATTTTTGGGTGGGTAAATACGATATGTGCAAGTCTTGAGGTGGATATGAAAACTTCCTACGAAAAATATGTTCCAAGGAAAGAGTGACAAACCTCCTTTTTCATTAAATGATCCGCCATGGCATAATCAGCAGAAGCAGCATCAAGCATGCTAAATTTATCCTCAAGATCAGAAAGTGTGTATGAAAGAGCACTTCCAACATCTCCAACCCTTTCTAATAAGAAAGCAGCAGCATCTATGATTTTATATTCTTGGCACAAACGTAAACAATGGTCTACCCTATAGCTTTCACATGTCTCAAGAAAATGGAGAACACTATTGGGTTCATACTGACATAGTAACTGCAGAACAAAAAAACCGCATAGTTTAGATCCAAGTGCAACAGAATACCTGCGATCAGCATGCAATCTGACAAAAATAAAGGAAATTACCAAAACTGAACGTAAAGTACAACAGTATAACTGTATAAGCAATTACCTCAAGATACAGCTCAGTCATTTCATCAGTTACAGGAACCGGATTCTCACGCGCAGACTTTGGGAACTCTGATAGTCTTTCTAAGAAATCATCTACTATGACGGTCTGATGCTTTACCCTTGTACCAGTGAAACACAAAGGCTCTCCTTTCCTGAGAGAACTAAAGCTCATGGTGCCCATTGAATGAGCTTCAATAACCGTCTTTAGGAAGAGAAAGAGACTTTTTGGATGAGTCCTCAGCTCGTCCAAAATTTGTTGAAATTCTTGAAAAAAATGTTCAAAAACTAGAAAAACCGTTCCCTCCCTGCCAAAGTTTAACACACAATTACGAAAGCTATTTGTCATTAAAGTAAGTAAAGCTAGGGCGATTCAGCATTTGAAATAACAACCTGCTTATTTGAACTAAATCTGGAATTCGTGAAATGATTGCTGCTTCCATATAATCAAGCCTCTTTGTTCGCAGCAAATTATGGATATAGGAGAAAGCGTGAACTGGTTCATCCACATCTTTCATGAAGCTATCAAGAGCAGCTAAATACTGGTGTCTGCTGTCAAAAATGAAGCCACATACCTAGATGAATACATGAACACAATTATTGGTCATTTTCATTCATTCAAGAGAGAGAGAGAGAGGAAGGGAGAGAAAGAGTCGTCAGAACCTGGTAAAAGTGAGCCTTCTCACACATGTCTAACAAGTATTTGTCGTCGCAATCTATCTGAGGCACAACTTTCAAAAGTGCAAGAACCTCCTTCTCTCTTGTTTTAAATGAAATTTCACATTTCATTTCACCGTTTGCTGGAATGCGAGCATCTAAAGTCAAATACTCGAATATTTGACCTAGCAACTCATTCGAGACTTTGGCCTTTCCACGGGAAACAAAACTAGAAATAAACTCTAGTATATGACCTATATCATCCTTTGAAGGCCAAACTGTGTCAGGTTGAATAGTCTGAGTGCTAATAGATTTTCTAGTTTCTAATACGAGAACCAGAGCGTGTACAGTCTTTTGGGTCATATCTTGGCTTTGAGATGTAGAATCCTTTTCATGCAAAAGATGATCTGGCTTTTGAATTTCATCTATAAATGCACATCTCAAAACATCTAATGTTGCTTCAGTGTCCAACTCTAAGAGATGATAGAGATTCTTATATGAATTTGTGGCTGATAAGTTAGCCAATCCCCAAGGACTTGGAGCATTAGAATCCTCCAGTAAGAAGTGTATAAGCTCCCTTCTAAGAGACGGTAAACGTGCAGGGGAGAGAGCTCCATGTCCTGATTATACATTTAGTAAAAAGAAAAACAAAAAATGAGAATCCAAATCCAGTCATATATAGGCCTGTAAACGAACCAAACGTTCGGTGAACTGTTCGGCGGGAAGTTCGTTTATGCTCGTTTATTTAATAAACGAACGAACATGAACAAAAATTTCCTGTTCACTTAATTAAACGGACAAACATGAACACATGTTTCGTTCGTTCATTTATGTTTCTTTGTGTTCATTCACGTTTGTTTGTGTTCATTTAAGTAGGTTCATATATGTTCAAATATGCTTGTTTATCTTTGTTCAATTATGTTCATTTATGTTTGTTTATGTCCGTAAACTGTTCGTTTAGATTTTAAATAAACGAACATAAACGTACACAAGCATGTTCATTTTTTAAACAAACAAGCATGAACACCAAATATTTGTTCGATTAAGTTTTCGTGTTCGTGCTCTTTTAAAGTTAAATGAACGAACACAAGCATACCCTTGTTCGTGTTTGTTCGGTTCGTTTACAGGCCTAGTCATAAATACAAAATAATAATTTATATCATTAGACAGATGACATGCCTGGAGGAAAAGCTAAGCCTGAAAAGCAGTACTTCAAATAAACTAGCATTCTGTACCTGTTTACAAAGCCCAAGGCATGAAATAGACACGTGGATAAAACTTCGTAAGGAGGAAGGAAAAATGCTAATAACAGGATACACTGTATTAACAATGGAGGGCCATATATGCAGTTGGATTGGAATCTTATACGTAAATTTTCAAAATTATACACACACACACACGATTATATATATAACTTTTCAAACTTATTAATCAGATTGGATTAATAAGTATAACCTTTCAAATACTTCAAAGAGTTTGACCAATTTTGACTTATTTAGCTAACTTTGACCAAAACTTGACCGATTTTGACCAAAATTTGACCAATTTTGAACGATTCGGGCCGATCTGGACCAGCTTTGATCGACAACCGATTTGGTGGTCTGATTAGGTGAAATCAAATCAGTATCCCGATTAGCTACTAATCTCCACTAAATCAGTGACTAATCAAGATTTTTACAATACTGCATCCATACTCAATTCGAGACTTCTTTTTGTATATCACAGGATATATATATATATATAATGTTTTGATTTAGACATGATTTTAATACAGCAAAATGAACCGCGAGAGGTTTTGTACCTTGAGTATGTATGTAAAAAATATGGGCGTGCATGGGTCGGCTTTGGCTCAAAACCATAACCATAACCGACCAGTTATGGCAGTTTCGGTTAATCGATTTCGAAGGTTATAGTGGGTCGTTAACTGTGAATCTGGGTCTAGCTAAAAATAGCTCATTACAATATAATTGGGCATTATTTTGGCCTGAAAGTTTTGGCTTGAAGTTTTATGACTATGGAATAAATTGTTACACCACATTTACATATATTACTATATTGCATGGCAATAAAAAACATACATATATTTGGTTCGCTTCGATATTAGCAGGTATGAAAATCTTCTTAACCATAACCGACCCACTATAGTCGGTTTTCAGTAAATCATTTAACCAATCCACCGGGTTTGGTGCGGGTCGGTTGTAGCTGTTGGGTTTCAATGGTTATGGATCAATTAGTTCGGTTTTCTACACATAAGTACTACAAATATAATGGGGCTCTATATACATCCGGCAAGCTAAGGGCAGGGGCCGCCTGTAGCTTAAATGGAAAACTATAAAGTATAAACGGAGATTTAGCAGCTAATCATTTGTGGATGTAATCTATAAAGGGGTTCTCCTTGAGCAACAAGCCTTTCTATAACAAATTAAAAAAAACGGAAATAAAAACTGTGTGCTTTGTATGTATGAGAATGATGATAGCCTCAACAATTTACAGTGTAAATAGCTATCATTGATAATGAAATAGTGTGTTGTATATGGTAAAGTGACTATAAAAAGAAGCTGAATTTGAAAAGATTAGCTATCCCATAATGCGGCATACCCGAGTGATGGAGCATTCTCGTCATCGCTGTTTGTGAATACCAGAAGCAGCTCCTCTAAAGGTGTCCTGAAATCATCTAGACCTTTATTGAACAAATATATCAAGGCCCTGTACAAATTGTGTTCCCGACATAACCTGACGACCTGACACATACAAATCATGAGAAAAGCTGTGAGGAAAAATACAACATCCTTGAATTGTGGCTAAATACTTGTGTTTCCATATTCTACCTGGCTTTTTAACTTTATATTTGTTCATATATCTTAATAACACTGCACATGAGGTGAGAGTGTATGTATTTAGGTGTTAAATGTCATTTCTAGGTTTCTACGTTATATCTTTACGCGATTTTTTCTTGAAAACATACTATTTAGTTGTGTAAGAAGTTCAGCTTTTGCAATGTTTCTATCAAAATCTACCTGATTGAAGTCCAAGGAAGAAATGTCCATGTGAAGAACACATTGTTCAACTCGCTGCAGCCAACCTTTTGCGCTATAGTGCTCCACCAATGCTTGCATAATCTTCAAAGAAAGAAAAGCATTGTTGTTACAGTTACAACATGCACTAGCTCCTGGATGTAATGATATAGCATTGCCTGAACTTTCAAGCATACAAAAGATGTAAACAAGAAATACCTCGGGTGGAAGTGATCCAAGCATGTCCTTCAAAATATATGGCTCCAAAAGCTCCAAAAATGTCTCTGAAAACACAAGATTAATAGACATAAAATCTGCATGATTCTATTCAGAGCCAGAATTAACATAATAACACTTATAATTTATAAAATCGGGTAAAAATTAATAAACTTGTGATTCAAAAACCAAAAACAGGTTAAAGAATTGAACTGCAGCGATGCGCATCACCGCACCGTGTGCATTGCACATAATGCACGCATTTTTAATCCAAGCTACTTAGTATCAAAGGCTTTGTTTAATCAACCAAACCAAAAGAATAAAATGAAAAAGGCCATGCGCTAAGAGAAATACAATGTACCTTTTTGTTGAACAGACTCAAAACGAGATAAAATTTCGTCAAACAGGATGTCGGTTCTCTTGATGTGAACACAGAACTCAACTGCAACCCCACCAACACTTGTGTACTGCTCTGAAGTGATAGAGTAACTATCAGTCTTCAAGTGCTCCAGTTGGTTGCCTAATGCCACTGATATATAAGAAAAGACCTCATCCACGTATGCTAGTAGCAACTCCACTAGGTAGGACATTATTACTTTTCGAACATCGTCCAATGATCTAGGAAGATCAAAAACCCCATGGGCTTGACCATCATATAGCACCATTGCCATATTGAAAGCACCCATCCAGTCACCGCCTCTGCGCAAAACTTTGACGCGTTCCTTCCACGGAAGAAGGCGAGAAACAACAAGATGTGTAGGCCCAAGTAGATACAGAGAAGCACCCCTAACAGCTATATAATTGTGATGAGCTTTGCCAAGGACATTGGAGAAATAGGTGTGATGTCCAATGACATCATCTCCTCTGCCTCCATCTACAGAAAAACTTGTGTCATGAATTAAAGTCCCATCATTTGCATACAGACAGAGCTTTCCAGCTGATGTTAGCACCACCAACATCTGAACAGGTATAACATCTGTTATAGTTTACCTTTAAATGAATAACAAAAGCCACATTATAACTATGCAATGACCTGATCATCCAGCCAAGCAACCCCTATTGCTGAACTCTCGAGGGTCCAATCTGCATGTTGTTTCAGTTCTGACTTCACCAATTTCGCAACCAGTACTTGGTGATCCCAAGCAAGTGCGAGCAGTGGCGCGGTTCCAGACTCTATTACCTGGACATTCTCTGTAAGAAAAATTATCATATTACCAAAAAAGTTTCAGCATGTGAGTCATCAACTCAATATGTAACATACCAGCCTGTGAGGGAGGTATATATTTCCAAGCAGCGTAAGGCATGGAACCCTCCCGGACCCCATCAGGCTTGGGAAGCTGAGCGTAGACTTCTGGTTTGTTAGAAATAACTTTGGCCTACAAAACAAGGTGAAGGCATTGTACAAGAACATATTAGTGCCATAGTAACAAAGCTAATAAAATAATTTATGCATAAGGTCTAGTCTTCAAAGAATTTCATACCACCAGAGCAGACTGATGAGTGACAAATATGACCACACCTTCTTCAGCGGAAGTCAAATCCCCTCCCGTTGTATTTTCAGTGCCAGTTGTACCAATGGAAGTGCTTGTGGAAGAACTTCCAAAGCTTTCCTCCGGCACTAGGGGCGACGCGCATACAACTGTGCTTGTTGATTCATCAAGAAGAGTCTACTTTAAGAAAAATAAGGTCAGATGTGATAGACGTATGAACAAGAACCATAAAAAGAGGTAGATTTTTACCGAGGGTTTAGATGTAGAGAACCTACTAAGCCATGAAAATGGAGAAAAGCGAATCAACTTAACAACACCTTTACTATCACCGCTAACCATGTTGACCTGACGAGTCACTTGAGAATCCATCCCCAGATATAGCATGTGAACTACTGGAGCTTTATGTTCGGTAACAATTTTTGCAGCAGAGACCCTTTGGACATCCCAAACAGTATAATGCCCATCAGCATATCCTGCGAAAAGAAGGTCTCCTTGATGATTAAAGGACATGGATGTGACCGGGGCATAGGACCTATCGCCTTGTAATCCAAGCATTAACATCTGAAAGAAAAGCATATATATATTTTTTAAAACTTAGTAACAAGAAAAAAAAATCCACAATAGCATCTAATAGTGCTGATACTATAAAGGAGAGTCATGTGAATGGAACCTTAGCATCCATGTTATCAGCATAATGCAGAGAGTATTTGCTGGGAACAACAACGATTAACCCTCTAGACATTCCCAGTGCGATGTAGTTAAGATGAACTGCTAGGGCTTGTGGAGTTCCATGGTCTCGCCTGAATGATGGAGAGGATATTGTCCTGGTAATGGTGTTATCAGTGCTAGTACTGAAATAAGCCAACACCGTTGATCCCATGTTCACACCCTCAAGCTTCATTGGCTGGGCAGCGGCACCCTCTTCCCAGTGCAGAGCCGTAAACGCATGCTTCTTTTCAAGTTCCTCAGCAAACTGAAGGGGCTTTAACCGTGTCTTTTCACTCATATCGACAGAAACATCAGTTTGTGTTGGCTTGTCATCAGCTTCTGCTTGGAGGTCATATTCAACATCTTTTTCATGGATTTCCAGATTCTCAGCATCAATTTTTTCTGATAATACAATTACTGAGTCCTCCTCCTTAACCTCTTTAGCATCAATTTTTTCTGATAATACAACAATTACCGAGTCCTCCTCCTTAACCTCTTTAGCATCATCCATGTCAATAGGTGCCGAGTCGCCCTCAATGTGCTCGTTGCAGCTGTCATCTAGAACTGACACCGTATCATCATTATCCAAAACCAAAGGCGAGTCGATCTCTGGTTTCGCAGCAGAAGTAAGTGTAGCGTCTCTGTCTCTGAAATCAAGATCAAATATCTCCTCCACCTCAGAGGCAAACTCCTCACATTCAGCATCGAGATTCTTCTTATATTCTATATGTTCGGTATCTAAATGATCTGAAGGTGTGGCACTATCATCGGGGGGTTTAGTAGTGGATTTCTCCCTAATAGCAGCAGCGTGTGGAGTTGGAACCAAGCGTGAGGCTGCAGCAGCGGCTGCCAGTGCTGCCCCGGGCTTAGCATTTGACCTGAACAACGGAGGCAATTGACGAAAACTTACCAAGTGAGAGGCTGTTGGTGGTAAGGAATCAGAATCAACTGGACTATTATTGTTGTTGCTTCGCGGAGACGATGAAGAAGAGGCATCAGAGTCGCCGTCGATGAGGAGGAGAAGCTCATCGACGGTGTTGCGGTGGTGGGAACCGTCTTCGGCATCACTAGTTGAGGCGTCGTCAAGTTGCAGGAAGGCATCTAGGTCTAGCTCCATGGCAGCTCTGTTGGTCTTATTACAAAGAGAAAATAATTGTTTGGCGGAGTCACATCGAGTCCCTGAAAAAAAATTGAACAAGTTGAATCCCCATGGTTCAAAAAATGAACTAGATGAGTCCCCATTGTTAAGTTTCAATCCATAGAAAAAATGAAATTACCAATATACTCTTTTATAAGATTCATATGAGTCCGTGTGGTTTGTGATTGTGCTCACTTTACGTCCCTCGTTTTAAATTTTATCCAAACTATTTTTTTAAACAAAACTAATCGAGCTGAACTAGTTTTTTAAGAAACACTAATCGAACGGACAACTTTTTAACAAAACTAATCAAACCGAACTACCTTTTTAGCAAAACTAATTGAACCGGATTGGATTTTTAACAAAAGCTAATCGAACCGAACTACTTTTTTAACAAATCTAATCGAACCGAACTACTTTTTAACAAGACTAATCAAACTTAACTACTTTCTTTTAACAAAACTAATCGAACCGAACTACTTTTACAACAAAACTAATGAATCCGAACTACTTTTTAAACAAATCTAATCGAACCGAACTACTTTTTTAACCAAACTAATCGAACCGAACTACTTTTTTTAACAAAAATAATCGAACCGAACTACTTTTTTTAACAAAAATAATCGAACCGAACTACTTTTTTAACAAATATAATCGAACCGAACTACTTTTTTAACCAAACTGATCGAACCGAACTACTTCTTTAACAAAACTAATCGGGCCGAACTACTTTTTTAACCAAACTAATGGAACCGAACTACTTTTTTAACAAAAATAATCGAACCGAACTACTTTTTCAACAAAACTAATGGAACCGAACTACTTTTTTAACAAATATAATCGAACAGAACTACTTTTTTAACCAAACTAATCGAACCGAACTACTATTTAAACAAAAGTAATCAAACAAAACTACTTTAACAAAACCAATCGGGCCGAACTACTCTTTTTAACAAAAATAATCGAACCGAACTACTATTTAAACAAAAGTAATCAAACAAAACTACTTCTTTCACAAAACTAATGGGGCCGAGCTAGTTTGTTAACCAAAACTAATAGAAGCAAACTACCTTTTTAACAAATATAATCGAATCGAACTACTTTTTCAACAAAACTAATCGAAACGAACTACTTTTTGGCTATGGTAGAGGGTTAGAATTCAAAAACACAATTGAGTATAAACCATGCGGCAACCAATTTGAAGAATCTTATAGGGAGTAGGGTTTGGTGGTGGGTAGCAACGACAGCAGGTTCCGAGGCACTATGAGGCACAGCGACAGAAGGACCAAAGGCAGCAGGTTCCGAGGGTACAGCGAAAGTTGGAATTCGAATGAAGGCTGGAGATCGAAGACAAAACAGGGAGTAGGGTTTGGGTGTTTGTAGCAACAACAGAACGATTGTTTCTTGCTTTCGTTGTTTTATGTTTTATTATTTTTTTTTATCTTTTATATTTTAATGTGTAAAATACTAACAGAATCTTACTTCATTCGCGTCATTCGCGTCACTTTTGGAACCACGGGATTCAACCAGTTCAATTTTTTTTTGGGGACTCAATGTGACTCCGCCCTCAAACCACAGGGACGCAAACAGTAATTTTCTCTATTACAAATTTACAATCCTAAACCTAAAAAGCTCAATGTCACGATTGATTTGATTGATTGTTAGACTATTCCCATTGGCTTAGTTATGTTCGTTCGGTCGGTCGGATAAAAACAATTTAAAATAAATGAGAAATCTATTAATTGGGCCAACTTGTTTGTTGGACCAACCATGAGTCGGTCGTGGTTTCGAATCCATATTTAAATTACTTTTACCACATAATGAGTTAGTTGTATATTTTTACTAGCTTTTAGCCCGCGGGTTTCTTTTATTTATTTTTTAGTTATTGTGAATACCTATTGTTTATCTATGATGTGTTTGGATATTAAAATTAAAGGTTACATGTAAATTTAAATTATGTTATATTTATTAGTTGAAGTCAAAGTATATTGTTTTATTTTTGGTTCATTTCAAATGGGTTTTGTTGTTTAAGATACGAATTTTCATCTTGATTTAGATGAATGTATAAAGTATGTAATATGGTTTGTTTTTTTACGTTTGTATTGAGTTTTTAGGGTTTTTAGGGTTAGCTGTTGATACGGAACGTATATATTATTTAATTTGTCACCTCAAATGTGTTTTTATTGTTCCATTTATTAAAGTACCCCAGCAATTTATTATACAAGATATTTGTTTTAGGCTTAATAATGAACTGGACTTTAATTAAGTTCATGTATATGAATTTCTCTAGCTCAATTTTAGTTTTGACATTTATCTCAAATGTGTAAGTTATGTGTGTTCATTTCATTTTTTTCTTTGGAGATTTATTATATTTTTAAATTTTATGAAGGTCTGTTTTTGTATGTATGTATGTGTTGTATACTTGTATTTATAAATTTTAATGTGTTAACGTCGTATGCATCAAATATAAGTGAAGTTATATTAGTTTTTTAATTCAGTCATTATGTATTGAACATAAACAAAAGCATCAGTAACGGTTGGACGGTAGTAAAAAGATCATAGCAAATCCTGTAGCCACTTGTACTAAAAAACAAGTAAGCATAATCCCCCCTAGACAATAAAATATGTTTACATGAGGAGAATGTAAAAACACATTTTACATAATCTTTTTAGATCTTTTACATATAAACACATGTGGAAGCCGTTTTCAAAAAATATAGATATTATTTTTAGTTAAAAAAACGTAAAAAAATTAACAAAATTAATTTTTTTATTGAAATGTCTTCTACATGTATTTACAAACAAAAAATTCAAAAAAGTTTATGATAAAACTAATTTTTTAGGGAAAATTCCCAAAATAGCCCTTTTTTCCTTAGAATTATTTAGAATCTAAACCTGAGAGAGACTTTGGGAAAAGAAAATTATTATGGGATACCAGGCCAAATCTTAAAAGAAAGGGAGGGAGCAGGTAAGATTTGAGAAAATATTGAAGGTAAAGTTCAAAATTTTTTGAAAAATATTGAAGGAAAAGTTCAAATCTTTTCTAAACTTTTTTTCTCAAAAAATAGTCTCCCAAGACTGTTTTTTTATGTTTCAAACCTGACCAGTTCATATTTTCAAATTATTGAAAAAATATATTTTTTACAATTATACCCCTGAACCACCACCTTGAACCACCACTATCACCGGCGCTGTCGCCCCCACCCCATCACCACCATCGTCACTACCACCATAGCCGCCTCCACCACCGCTGCACCCATCATCGCTGCACCATAGCCGCCGTCGCCCCCACCCCATCACCACCACAGATGCCTTAGGTATGAATATGTTAGATACTTATGACTCGATTTTCAACTATATTGAAATCAATGTCTTCTTATTAGATAAGTAAAGCATACAGAAATTAGTTGTCAGGTACTACATGTATTAATCATCCAGCAAGCAACTGAAGTTACTATGCAAAAGTACAAACTAACACAACCAATTAAATTGGAAAAAGGCGTCGGATATATATATATATATCAGATTCAAAAACTGTGAAAAGATACAAACTTGTTATTTGGCAAAATTATAATTTGAAGTGACACAGGGAATGTGGTGTTAGTGCCCGGTAATGGTGATGGGGTGGGGGCGATGGCGGCTATGGTGCAGTGGTGATGGGTGTAGTGGTGGTGGAGGCGGCTATGGTGGTAGTGACGGGGTGGGGGCGACGGCGTCGGTGATGGTGGTGGTAGTTCAAGGTGGTAGTGGTGGTTTAGGGGTATAATTGTAAAAAATATATTTTTCATAGAATTTGAAAATATGAACTGATCAGTAGGAAATATAAAAAAATGTCTTGAAAGACTGTTTTTTGATAAAAAAAAGTTTAGAAAAGATTTGAATTTTTCCTTCAATATTTTAAAAAATTTGAACTTTACCTTCAATATTTTCTCAATCCCTCCCTTTCTTTTAAGATTTGGCATATTATCTCATAATAATTTTCTTTTTCCAAAGTCTATTTCAAGTTCAAATTCTAAATAATTATAAAGAAAAAAGGGCTATTTTGAGAATTTTCCCAATTTTTTACATCTGAGGCTTTAAATTATTATACAAAACAAATATTCCTGTAAAAATGCATAAGTTTAAATGATTTTGTGAGCCAATTACATGGATGCACGTACAAGATGAACCAATATCAAACAAATATTCAAAGACGAATGCATATATTGAGCCAATTACATGGATGCACATTAAAGGTCAACAACCTAATGTGTATATATATATATATATTTTTCCAGCAAAACAAACTATCATAGCTCAAAACAAAAACAAATACAATAAAAACCTCAGCAAGAAGCTGAACAAGTGAAACCAAAAACAAATGGTTTGAACCTGCAAAAATACTAATAATACAGAGAACTCCTAGATGAAAATGAGGAGGACAATTCAAGGGTATTCGTCAAGAAATCACCATATGGGTTGGGACGAAGAGTCACCAGTGTCACAAGTCGGTTGGACCGGGACAAAATTGAGGGGGAACTTCATCACCCATATTCCCTTTAGCATGAAGTACTGCATTTTGTCTAACTCTGCTTAATTATATCCACTGGATTGAACGTGGCCTTCCATTTCACAATAATACCTGGCTTTACTTCTGTATCATTAATTCCTTTTTTTTCATGAGTCTTCTATTATAATTTTTTACTTTTTATTTATTTATCTTGAGACACGTCAATAAAGTCCCCCATTCCTTTTCCTCCAAACCTTTGGGTTAGTTAGTCCACTGCATGTTTCACCAACTGTTAGTTTATCTTCATCTATCTTCTGCTAAATCAAACATGTATGCATATAAGTGAATAATGCCCTAAATTCCTAAAATACCCCAATTTAATCATGTAAAAATAATAGCATAAAAAAATACCGGTTTTAGAAGGGAATCGAACCCATGACCTCACAGTTGATAACCCAAGCCTTTTCCACTTTCTAATTGTCTTGCACCATTGTAAGCTCCCTATAATTAACATAAATTAGCACAGAAAGTTATAAAAAGTTAAAAAGGTTTTATAAAATATAAACATACCTCTTAAGTATTGGCGGTGAAAGTCCTAGATCATTCTGGCAGTGTGTAGAAATGATAGCATTCTCAATACCGATGTATTAGCTTTTATGTCAGCAATAAGTTGACCGAATTCACGAGGCCAGTTGAAATCAATAGTGTCGGGTATGTGAAGAGTGGTTGCGCCTTCTTTAATAACCACTCACAATATCTCATACCAAAATTCCCTCTCAGATTTGTTAACACAACCTAACACAAATCGATAACGTGTACATCACGGGCAATTGATTAAAATATAACATATATTAATTAAACAAAATACAATACGTAATAAAATTATCATATATTGTTAATAGACTCGCGTTCTAAACTAAGAAATTCTACCCGAAGTGAAAAATTATTCACTTTGACAAATCACTTAAAATTGCATACCTTGAGCATCTAACTTTATCCTTTATCAACTTCCCCAGCCTTCCATTTTTTCTTCCGCATCGGAGAGAATGTGACATATTTTTCTTAACTTATCACAGAAAACTCTTTTCAAAAAATGGTGGTCCTCTACCAAATGAGTTGCACGCCAAGGTAGCAGCCATGTACCATGAACCTGAATAAGAAACAACTACATTTCTGCAGAAGCGCATAACATCAACTTTGTTCCAACTGTCATGTGATATGATATTATTTACTACTTGAAAATATATGATCCCTGCAAAGAGAACTATAAAATGCAATGATGTGTGTTTCAATCACACAATTAACATATATTTCTAGGTACAATGAATGTTTGGTTTTATACATGATTATACATTTAATAATTAAAAGTTTCCTATCTCACTGTTTGTAATCAACCAAAAAACATATATAACTCCATCTCTTGATAATGCTCAACTTTATAAAGTTAAATAAACCATGCATTGCTATACAACCTACCAACCCCTTTACTGCAAAATACAAATTTGCACTTAGTTAAATAATCTGACTTTTAAGTTCAATTATTAGTTTAAACCGCCAAATACTAAACTCCTGCAACATTCAACCAAAAACCTAATATGCTGTAACATTCAAATGTACGGTTAAGTAAACTTAAACATCTTCCACATATCAATAAAACTGAACTAATTGGATTAGTTTACAACTTGGATAAAAAATGTCTGCAACTTTGAACCAAAGGAATCAATCCACAGACTAAGAAGTAACACTAACTTAACAAACATTGAACTTAAACTAAGAACCAATTAGGAAAACACAAACTACGTTACAAAAATATTAAATTCATAAAGATTTAGGTATAACAAAGACTGCCCAAGAAAACAAATTTTTCATTTATTCAAATAAGAGGAAACTACTTTCAAACATTCTCATCTTTGTCAACATTATATATTGCATAGAGCCATAGATATCGAGTAATCAAAATTCCACATACCAAGCTTACCTGTTTTGAGTCCAAAAGCTCGATCCGGAAACCCGAAAACGTAGTAGCAATATTAAGAAGGATGGCCAAATATTCAGTTCCTCTAATGATAAATGCAATGAAAGCTTCACCAGGCCATTCCTATAAATATTGATGATATCATTAGTGTATGCACGATTTCACATCTCTTGTATGCTTATGTTTTGGTAAAAGCGACAATTAGCCATTTGATCTCTTCTGGATCAAATGGATAGAATCAGTTAGACAAGTTAAATTCCGATGTGTATGTTTTACGCATTCAAAGGCACTTTAGTTTAACAAAAAAAAATTAGAATGTTATTGTAATGATACGGATTTTGTAATCATATTTAAAAAATAAGTATATCCATTATGACCCGTTATATGTAGGCCACACTGGTCTGATCTGCAACTAAATAGCGTGTTGCAGTTACGCAAATCCGTGATCTGCATTGCACAATTTGACCCGACTTTTGAACTCTTCACCCGACCAAACTAAGCTGCAACTATTACTACACATTTTAACCGGAACCCATTTAGACTCTTTACCTAGCCCACCGTACCTGAAACTAAAATTAGGAGAGTAGAAAGAACATGAAGTTATACATCATGTGATCTGCTACTATCAAAGAGTATATGCTTACCTTTAGAGATTGATGATTCGATTATGAAATTCGAACCGCAGCGAGCGGTGGCAGACGACAGCAAAGGTCAATAGCGCGGTGGTTCACGGGAAATGGAGCTCTGCTACGGAGAATAGGAGCTAGGGTTTGATCAGTGATCATACCTAACGGGAAGCGATTAGGGTTTTTGGTTACCACATAACATAACTTCCATTAGATACTGTATCACAATAACACACGCACACACACATGTATCCATTGTGAGATTAAAGGAATGAAACCAGGAGAAGGAGATAAATCTTATATGTTTCATATGAAAATATAGATCAAGTACCGAGACTTAATAATAATACTATGGATAACTTCCTACCGATGAACTATTAGGATTGTAACATAATAACTTAACAATTTAACGTGAAGAAAAATAATATAAAAAACGCACAAATTGGCTAGAGCCCGAGATTCAAATTCATCATCATTAGAGCAAATAGTAAGAAATTAAATCAATATTATGATCAAACAACAGTTTATAATGAGATGATTAGATCTTAATCGATGGAGTTGTTACGCGAAGAGGCGGGTGAAGCTTTTGGATTGTGTAGAAACCCTAGACAAAGTTTTTGTTGGGTTATTTAATATCCACTAACACGACAATGATTATCGGTAGAAGAAACAATTGATAGTAGACCTAACCTTAATCGGCCAATTAGAGTCGTAGGAGGCGACGTGAGTAGTAGAACGAAGAAGCAATTTCAGTATGTCGGAATGGTGCAGATGGGAGGATGAAGTCGATATGCCATAGATTTGATCCGATTCTCCAGCTTTCGTCTAGTAAATCCATGTTTATTTTATCAATCTGATGACCAACGATTTTGGTTAGTGGATTTACCCGTCCTGAAGAAGTGGTTTGTGGTAATATAACCCGTTTGTAACCCATATGGGTCAGAAACCCGTGAAATCTAAGGGGAATGCATACGATTCATGAATGAAGTAATCTGATGACTTTATAGAGGTTGGGAAGCGACCAGAGCGCCGCACGTAGGATTTTAAAGCTTTCATTTATATATATTACTAGATTTTATCCCATGTATTACGGGGGTTGTTTTACATTATTCGTTTTTAATATTTATATATGTATATTTGCATTTTAATTTTATTTATTGTAAGAAAGTTAATAATTAATATACTTGAGGTTTGATGATAAAATGGTTTCACAAATAAATGATATGTTATAATCCGGTTTAAAAGCTATCTGGGTTTGGTGATACCCATTACCCGTTTATTTTCTTTATTATAACATTGTTTCTTAATTATAAATAATATTTTTTTTTAAAATAAAATAGGATATTAATTTTTAGTATATTCCTATTTTATAAGATTTTCGTATCAAATATTTGATGAGATTTTATTTTTTAATATAATGAGATGTTATAACCCGTTTAAGAGCTATCTGGGTTTGGTGAGATTTTTACCCATGAATTCAGGTCAAATGTGTGAGAAGCCTTCATTTACAAATAAAGTAATCTGATGGCTTGAGAGAATGGTTGTTTTACATTTTTTGTTTTTTAATATTTATTTTTTGGATTTTAATTTCTTTATTGTAAGAAAGTTAATAATATACTTAGGGTTTGATGATGAAGTGGTTTCACAAATAAATGATATGTTATAATCCGGTTTAAAAGCTATCTGGGTTTGGTGATACCCATTACCCGTTTATTTTCTTTATTATAACATTGTTTCTTAATTATAAATAATATTTTTTTTTTAAAATAAAATAGGATATTAATTTTTAGTATATTCCTATTTTATAAGATTTTCGTATCAAATATTTGATGAGATTTTATTTTTTAATATAATGAGATGTTATAACCCGTTTAAGAGCTATCTGGGTTTGGTGAGATTTTTACCCGTGAATTCAGGTCAAATGTGTGAGAACCCTTCATTTACAAATAAAGTAATCTGATGGCTTGAGAGAATGGTTGTTTTACATTTTTTGTTTTTTAATATTTATTTTTTGGATTTTAATTTCTTTATTGTAAGAAAGTTAATAATATACTTAGGGTTTGATGATGAAATGGTTTCACAAATAAATGATATGTTATAATCCGGTTTAAAAGCTATCTGGGTTTGGTGATACCCATTACCCGTTTATTTTCTTTATTATAACATTGTTTCTTAATTATAAATAATATTTTTTTTTAAAATAAGATAGGATATTAATTTTTAGTATATTCCTATTTTATAAGATTTTCGTATCAAATATTTGATGAGATTTTATTTTTTAATATAATGAGATGTTATAACCCGTTTAAGAGCTATCTGGGTTTGGTGAGATTTTTACCCGTGAATTCAGGTCAAATGTGTGAGAACCCTTCATTTACAAATAAAGTAATCTGATGGCTTGAGAGAATGGTTGTTTTACATTTTTTGTTTTTTAATATTTATTTTTTGGATTTTAATTTCTTTATTGTAAGAAAGTTAATAATATACTTAGGGTTTGATGATGAAAGAGTTTTATAAATAAATGATATGTTATAACCCGTTTAAAAGCTATCTGGATTTGGTGACCCATGACCCGCTTATGTTTTTTACTATAAAATTATTTATTAATTATAAATAATATCTTTTTCTTTTTAAATTGGACATTAAATTTTCGTATATTCCTATTTTGTAGGATTTTCATATCAAATAATTGGTAAGATTAATTTTTAATTTAATGAGATGTTATAACCCGTTTTAGAGCTATCTGATTTTGGTAAGACCCATACCCATGAATTCGGGTTAAATCAATGAGAGGCCTCCATTTAAAAATTAAGAAATCTGATGGCTTTCATAAAAGGGGGGAGCGACTACATCACGACACCTAGGATTTTTAGGTTTTCGTTTATATATATTATAGATTATTATTACTAAATTATTGAATAAACATATCATCAACAAAGTCTATTCTTTTATGATTCTGAAAAAAAAAAAAACTAAAAATACCAAAGAAAAATCACATTTTTTTTCATCATTTATAGAATGTAATGCTGGCGTATTAATTTCCATACCAATTTCATCATTTTCGATTATTTACTTTTAATCTGTTTTAGTTTCTTATTTTCAACTATATATTCAAATATTTAGTTGGACCTTTATTTATTCAATAAAAACGAACCATAGTATATATTTATTTAATAAAAAAGTTGGCTAGATTGGGTTGTGAATAAGAGTGAAAATTTTTGTTTGGTTGAGCTGTGTAGATGTAAGAGAGAGAAATTAGTTTTTTAATTAAAAGTTGGGTTGAGTTGGGTTGTGAATAGGAATAGTCTAATTAATTCTTATGCAAATATTTTGGACAAAAAAACATTTGATTACAACTTGCAAAATTAATCTGTAAGGGTAGTTTTGGATACTAATAAGTTACAGACTTCAGATCACACATAATTACTATAAAAACAAAAGGTTACTGCTAGGAGAATTCAGTTTCTTCAATTGGTTTCTGATTCTTATTTGATTAAAATTCAATATTTCAAGGTATTTCACACATCCATAAGATAAGATTCAGAAGGACAAATATTAAAGGTCAAAGCCATATTAGTTTGCAGATTGTGGTGGTTTTGGCTACCGATAGAAATTTTGCATGGGTCGTTTTTATAATCATTTGTACAGGTCATGGTGGAAGTACAAGGGGATTTGGGTACGGGTAGGTTTATTTAACAAGTTTATTATGGGTCAATATGTATTCTAGTTAACTCGAGTTATTCCTGGCTGATTGCACATCTAATAACCCGTAAAACCCCTCATGAAAGTCAACCCAAATACTCAAATTGTATTTACGATGTACCTGTGAGGAAGTTGAAACTAAACAGAGGTGAAATAATTGCTTTTGTCATAAAATGACCTGCACTCAAACACTGAAAAAGTCAACAAATTCTTAAAAACACTATCCATCATAAACTGATTATTTCAAAACAATGAACCTAAACCGAGCGCGAGATATTTAAAACATCAGCATGCAGCAACACATACATCCACAGTAGTATGACTCATAGCATCAGTTATGACGTTTAACACCTCAATCTCCGATGTGTCGCACCCCAAATATGAAACCAATGAAAATGGATTAATATCGTATCAATACAATAAATTATGCAAATTAATTATTCTTGGTTAGCAGGTAAAATATTTGGAACTGCTTTCTCAAACATTACATGGTTTTTTCAAATTCAACTAGTTTTGCTTTATGTTAAACGTAAATTTAATTTCATAGAAGACTTTTGCTTAAATATAGATTTTACTAAACCGTACAAAATATAAAAAAATAATATGAATAAGAAAATAATAATTTAAGTAAAACAATAGATGTTACTAATATATATATAAAACAAAAGGTTTACTATAGAACACTAAGTTATGATGAGAACAAAAAATATCTAAATTGTTTAATTTTTCATTAATAATTCATATTTTTCTTTTGATTTTTTACTTAGATACTAACGCATATGCTACATACAGCAAAAAAACCATTAAACTGACTTGCAAAAAATTGTTAAATGAAACAAACCAATTTAATGATTATAAACATATATAGCATACATATTTGGATGTATGAAGTAAAAAACCTTTGAAAAGAATATAAACCACTAATTTAAAATTAAATGATCTAGTTTGCTTTTTCGTTCTCGCATAAACTCAATGTTCGAAAATGAACCTAACCGTATATACAAAATTTAACTAGTTTAAAAATATTCAATTTTCAAGCATAACACTAAAACGTGAAGTTGATCTTGCAAATTAAATTCCAAGATACAAATGAAAGTTCTTATCGCTGAAGGATATTTTGGAAATACTAAAACGTGATTACAATTTACAGAAGTAACCTGAAAAGGTTTTTTGCAAATTGTGGTAGTTTTGGCAACTAATACAAATTCTATGTGGGTCGTTTTTATAATCATTTGTACTTGTCACGGTGGAAGTACAAGGACATTTGGGATATGAGTTGGTTTATTTAACAAGTCTGTTACGGGTCAAAGGGCGTTCTAGTTAACTCGAGTTATTTCTGGCTGATTAAACATCTGATGACCCGTAAAACCCCTCATAAAAGTCAACTCAAATTAAAGTTATGATATACCTGAACAAAGGCAGAAGCTGAATCAGCAGTAAAATCTTTAAAATAACAGCTTCTGTCATAAAATGACTTGCTCTGAATTACTAAAAAAGTTAATAAACTCTTAGAAACAATATCCACAGTAAGCTGATTATTTCAAAACGACAAACCTTAACCAAGCGGATAATATTTCAAACTTATGCAAGCAACACATACATCCACGGTAGTATGAATCCGAGCATCGGTTATGATGTTTAGCACCTCCATCTCCGATGTGTTCACACCCCAAAAATAAAACCAATTAAACTGGATTAATATCATATTGATACAATAAATTCTCCTAATTAATTATTCTAGCTTAGCAGGTAAACCATTAGGAACTGTTTTCTCAAACTTACATATTTTATATTGTTTTTACAAACTTAAATTAGTTTTATTTAATGCTAAAACAAACATCATTTTAATTTCATAATAGACTTTTGCTTAAATATAGATTTTTACTAAACTGTATATAAAAATTAGAATAACAAGAGTGAAATAAAAATAATGAGAGCAAAAAAATGGATGTTACTGTATATAAAAAGAAGAGGTTTACTATAGAATACTAACTTATGGTGAGAACAAAAAAAAAAACAAAATTGTTTAATTTTTTTATTAATGATTCATATATTTTTTTGAATTTATACATCTTAGATATAAACACATATGTTATATACATAAAAAGAATCATTAAGCTAACTTGCAAAAAATTGTTAAATGAAACAAATTAGTTTAATGATTTCAAATATATATAACACACACATTTGCATGTATGAAGTAAAAAATTTTGAAAAAAATATAAATCACTAATTAAAAAATTAAACAATCTAGTTAGATTTTTCGTTCTCGCCTAAACTAATTGTTCTATAATAAACCTCGCCATTTGTATACAACATTTAAGTAGTTTAAATATTCAACTTTCAAGTGGTTGGCCAAAATGCAAAATATGTTGCCCATCGATCACAAGCGTTTAATTTCAAGCAAAATATCACAAGGCAATCAAAATGTGAAGTTATCTTGGAAACTAAATTCTAGATCTTAGTGATGATTTTATAATAGATACAAAATCAGTAGCTAATAAGTATTATTCGTTGGTTTTTTCAATGATGGATGATTGAACAAAAGGAGATATGATCATTAACCTATACTTTTAATCCAGCAATTAAAAGCTATTTCCATAGATCACTAGTCGGTAAATACGTCTATCATAATCACTTACTAAACTATTACTGCTAAAAAGCTTCTACCAAAACTCACATGAGTTTATCAGCATAGCATCAATCATCATTTACTCCACGTTATTATCAAATCATATTTACTCTTACTGTATCGTCTATCATTAACTACTTAAAAGCTATTACCATAGATCGCCGGTCCGTAGTTACGCCTAACCGCTACCATATATATATATACATATATAAGAGGTTTACTATAGAACACTAAGTTATTGCGAGAACAAAAAGAAAATCTTAATTGTTTAATTTTTCATTAATAACTGATATTTTTCCTTTGAATTTATGCATCTTAGACGCAAAATATATATGTTATATACATATAAAAAAATCACTAAACCAACTTGCAAAAAATTGTTAAATGAAACAAATCAGTTTAACGATTATAAATATATATAGCATAAACATGTGCATGCATGAAGTAAAATCTTTGAAAAAAACATAAATTACTAAAAATTAAAAAAATGAAACGATTTAGTTTGCTTTTTTGTTCTCGCATGAACTCATTGTTCTATAATGAACCTCGCCATATATATACACAACATTCAAGTAGTTTAAAACATTCAATATTCATTCAGGCAAAACACATAGAAATTTGAATCCATGGGCCATGTATATAGTCGATAATTACTTCTATCATTAACCTATTAAAAGCTGCTATCCTAAGTCCATATTGTTATGTATCGTTTATCACTAACCGTTTAAAAGAACAGAATGTGTAGTTTTACAACTCCAAGTCTCCAACTCTTGAAACCTAAACTTTAACTGTAACCCTTTTGAATGATCATTAATAACCAAATCGTTCTTAAATAGAACTAACATAAAACGCTAAATAAACCCTAAGTAAGTAATAGTAATAACAGGGTAGTGTCGTAATAACAGATTTTCTTACTGGGTTTGAAGATTTTGAACCGTACAATCGCATTGGAATGGAATCTGAGTTGTGGTGGAGAACAGAGTAATCGATCTTTCAGACGAACGAGAATGTATTTTTTTTATTTTCTTCAAACCGACCTTTTTAGTTTTTTATTATAAAATTATTATTTTATTACTGTGTTTTTATAAGTATTTTCAAACATGTTTTTATATAATCGATTTCAAGCCGGGTCGGTTTGGTTGCGCACCTTTATTTGCCACAGGGTATTTCTTTTCTACTATGTTGGAACGCTCTTGATACAAGTATGTAATCATTGGCGGATCTTTCTTTGGACCAAAGTGAGTTGCAGCCCCACCATGTTTTTCGCTCGATAGTGTAATTTTTCTGGAAAAATAAAAATAATATATATATTATATACATGTATTGAGTCCGGCTAAGCCAAGTTATTTGCGTCCGACCCATCCATATTATTTGAGCTCGGGTCAGCCTTGAATTTAAAAAAAAAATAAAGTTTGTTTACAGCCGAAGAACGAGAAATCGTTAACGAAATAAACGTAAAGATAAAGAAAGTCTAAGAAATAAAACTCCATAAGACCAAGCCCAAGCCTAAATAAATTGTAAACAAAAATAAATAAATAAACGTTAAACCCAAAATCCAAACCCAATCATCTAGTAGATGTTCGAAAACAACAACAAACGGAGTTTTCATTGTGCTCTGGCCACTTGTAACTTACTGACTTGTGTGGTTTGACACAAAAGTCAGAACAGAAGTTGAGAAGCAAGCATGTGAATTGGTTAACTCGTTTGGGTGTGAAATCGAATAACCGATTGATTAGGCACTGCCGCTGTCTACTGAGGCTTGAGGTTCGGAACTGACTCATATGGGAGTGAAATCAATAATCTAAACACTCAACAGAAGCAAGTAGAGACCAGGTTCGGCAATTCATAGTTCACCATTTTGTGTTTCTTCCAATTTCGTAGGTTAGGGTTTAGAATTATAACCCGACCCAAACCGGATTTCCGACCCGAGACTTAGAAGTAGGAAAAAAATGGGGTCTTGTGATTTTCGAGCCCATCCATACTAGATGTTCAAGATCTACCACTGCATGCAATGCGTATGTTTTATATTATATTGAAAGCTTTTAGTACGAGTATATAATGTGTATTGGTGTGTTACAAAACTATATTGAGTGCTTTTAGCATATTATACCTCGACTGATTCAATCCCATTATTATTTAACATAATTAAATAACGACACACATTTAAATAATAAAACGTCCTTTATTTCTTATTTCCAAAAGATGGATGTTACAAGTCTACTCTTTTTAAAAGAGGTTTCGTCCCCGAAACCTATCTATTACTTAAACAAATCTGGGTAAAGCTTGCGCATCTCTTCTTCAACTTCCCAAGTAGCATCTGATCCCTTACGATGCTTCCATATCACTTTCACCAAGGGAATAACTTTATGACGAAGCTGCTTTTCCTTGCGATCAACTATCTCAACAGGTTGTACGACGTAGTTTAACTGTTCATCCACCTCAATGTCTACTAATGGCACATGAGACGTGTCATCAGACATTTTCTCAAGTGAGAAACATGAAAGGTAGAGTGAATTCCTTTCAATTCCTCAGGTAAATCTAGCTCATAAGCCACTTCGCCCACGCGAGCAGTGATTCTGAACGGTCCGATGTACCTTGGACTCAACTTTCCTCTCTTCCTAAAGAGATTGATTCCCTTCCAAGACGAGACCTTAAGCATCACTTTGTCACCAATGTTAAACTCAATCGGTCGTCGTATGACTTTTGACGATATTAGCAGCTGTCATCTTTGCCTTAATCTGATCAAACTTTAAAGCGGTTTCTTGCACAACTTCTAAGCTCCCAATATCTTTCTGACCAATCTCTCCCTAACACACGGGAGTTCTACAACGTCTATCATATAGCATTTCTAACGGCTGCACACCAATAGTCGAATGGTAGCTATTGTTGTAAGATAATTCTGCCAAGTGTAGATAATCATCCCAACTTCCTCCAAAGTCTAACACACATGCACGTAGCATACTCTCAAGGGTCTAGATAGTCCTTTCAGACTGGCCATCTGTTTGAGGATGATATGCCGTGCTGATGTTGGGTCTTGTTCCCATAGATTCATGAAACTTCTACCAGAATCTTGAAGTGAAGCGGGTATCTCTGTCGGATACAATCGATAACAGCACTCCATGCTTTGCCACAACCTCCTTTATGAACACGTTTTCTAACATTTTTTATGAGATAGCCTCTCGTATAGGCAGAAAGTGAGCACTTTTCGTTAAACGCTCCACAATCACCCAAATGGTATCATGATTCCTATCTGTACACGGTAGCTTAGTTATGAAATCCATGGTGATGTGTTCCCATTTCCATTCGGGTATCTCCAATGGTTGCATCTTTCCATACGGTTTCTGGTGCTCGAAGAAGTACTTTAGGCTCTTATGATCGGTATATATAGTACACTTAGTACCATACAAGTAGTGCCTCCAAATCTTGAGAGCATGCACTACAGCTGCTAACTCTAAGTCATGCGCCGAGTGTGTACTTTCATGAATCTTCAGCTGTCTAGACGCATACACTATGACCTTACCTCGTTGCATCAACACACAACCTAACCCATGACGCGAAGCATCAGTATAAACGATTAAATCCTCATTACCTTCGGGTAAAACGAGGATTGGAGCCTGTGTGAGTCTTTTCTTCAATTCTTCAAATGCTTCTTTCTGATACTTACCCTAATTGAATATTACAGTCTTCCGGGTCATACCGGTCAATGGTGAGGCTACCTTGGAGAAGCCTTGAATGAATCTCCTATAATAGCCAGCCAACCATAAGAAATTGCGTATCTTTGTTGGGTTTTGGGGAGTCTTCCAATTCTTTATTACCTCGATCTTAGTTGGGTCCACAGTAATTCCTTCAGGATTAATTAGACCTAGAAACTATTCCTCTCGCAACCAAAATGCGCACTTTGAAAACTTAGCATACAGTTTCTCTCTCTTCAAAACTTCCAACACTTCCCTCAGATGCCCAGCATGGTCAGACTCGCTCTTCGAATAATCAGTATATCGTCAATGAAGATGATAACTGATTTGTCTAACATCGGCCGACACACCCTATTCATCATATTCATAAATGCTGCTGGAGCATTCGTTTGACCAAACGACATCACGAGGAACTCGTAGTGTCCTTATCGCGTTTGAAACGCTGTCTTAGGGATGTCTTCTTTTTTTACCTTCAACTGATGATAGCATGATCTAAGGTCCATTCATGAGAACCAGCTAGCACCTTGCAACTGATCAAACAAATCGTCAACCCATGGCAACGGATATCTATTCTTCATCGTAAGCTTATTCAACTCCCTATATTTGATACACATCCTCATACTCCCATCCTTTTTTCTTAACAAATAACACCAGTGCACCCCACAGGGAAACACTCGGCCTTATAAAACTTTTATCAAGGAGTTCTTGCAGTTGGAACATCAATTCTTTCATCTCGGACGGCGTCAGGCGGTAAGGTGCTTTCGCGACGGGCTGTGCTCCTGGTATCATTTCTATCTGGAACTCTACCTCTCATTCTGGTGGTAACCCTGGAAGGTCCTCAGGGAACACTTCGGGATAGTCACACATTACAGGAACACTTTTCACTTCTTTCGTCTCAGCCGTAGCTTTGACAACATACGCCAGGTTGGCACCGCACCCCTCGTCTTAACAATCCTTTGGATTTTATCATCGAAATGATGTTAAGCCCTGAACTTTCTTTATCACCGTAAATTGTCACCGTACCACCATCCAAAGACTTCTGTCTTATCAGTATACTCTTACACAATATTTGAGCTTCAAACTCATACAACCAATCCATCCCCAAAACATACAGAGTAGTAGGGAACTCACGTCTAACTCTATCATACAACCCTTAACCATTCTCATTATTCTAACCGATGTTTCAATAGTGGTTTCTATCCTAAAAGTTTCAGGTACACGACAAGATGCCATCTTAGCTATCTTAAGAAATGACATAGCTACAAAACTCCTATTCGCACCTGAATCAAACTGCACGAAAGCGGAAATACCATTCACTAGAAACATACCAATCATGACGTTAAGGATCTGCCTGGGCTGTTCCTGGGTTAGCTTGTTAGCTCTATTCCTTGGCCTAGACTAGTCAGCATCCTTCTTCTCATTTCCCCCAGATTCATCTCCTGTGCATGCCCTTGCTAGGTGGCCTGTCTTACCGTAGCTATACCACGTGGGCTTTGCATGGCACTCTTGAGAGAGATGTCCCATCTTCCCATATTTTTAACAGGCATTGGACCTAAACTTGCACTTTCCACCATGAGATTTCCCAAACTTATTGTAGGTTCCCCGGACGGATCACACGAGATATCCCGATATACACAGGTGCGGAATCCCTGTGTAGATCGTTACGGACGTAGAACACAAACACACGAATACGATACGAACAAACACACGTTATATTAATAACTCAACACGTGATATAATCACAGTTACAGACTCTCGACCTCACGTCACTTGACTCACTGATTTACACGAACTCGAACTACTTTAACTAACCTGCTGTAACCTATATAAATACATGACAACTTCGCCTCAGGCGAAGTTGTCCATAACTTCGCTTGGTTAACAAGTTCGCCTAGGCGAACTTGTCAACAACTTCGCTTGGTTAACAAGTTCGCCTAAGCGAACTTGTCAACAACTTCGCTTTAAACAAACAAATACATAAACAATATTACAGACTCGATTACAGACACTAGACATATGAACTACTGACATTTATGCACCAACAGACTCCCCCTTGGCAGTAGCTTCATATCTTGATCTTTCAGCTCTTGTCTCGTAATCCTGTAACTTCAAGCGTGCACTCCTTCTCTAACACACACCGACACAACCCTTTGATATTTCCTTGCTTCATCCTTCCAAGCAGGAATATAAAAGATCTTTTTCTCGTTAAGCATCTTCAGATCAGCTTGCGATAAGTTAACAAGATGCATCGGATCGTAAACTCTAAGGATCTCTTGTTCATCCTCATCTTCCATCACTGCCTCCGCTGTCTCACAATCAACGAACCACCACTTTAGGTCTTTGAGCACATCCTTGGGCATAAGCTTCATCGGTACTTCTTTAAGGCACCAGATTGGTTTATACTTCATAACCATCCAAAGCTTTCCATCAGCTCTCAAACCTCTATCCTTGTCTTCAACAAGTTTCCCTTTCTGTGGTTTCAACAGCTCAAACTTCTTTTCCTTTATGCTCTCTTTCCATACGATTTTCCCTATGACTCTAGCCATATTATCATCACTTCGATTGATCAACCCCAATCTGGCTAAGTCTTTAACCTCACATTCAGGCAGTGTGTTTAACGATCTCAACATTCTTCTAAGGTACTGAACTCCATCATATCGTTTAATCACGAAGAGCCGCAACTGCTCATCATAAATCCAGCATATAATCCCTTTCTTTGCTTCAGCATAGCCCTTAATATTGTAACTCTTTTTGAACATGGTAGGGACTGCCGGTTTCTTCGTTTTGACGAACCATTGAGCGTATCCTTCCTTCCACCTCGGCTGCTCTTCCCATTCAGTATCTTCAACTGCCGTCTGATCACCCATATCGGCCTTCTCAACCTCTGGAATGTCATGTTCGACATTTTCCTCTACTATCTCTCCTTCCTCAATCTCATTCTCAATCTCAATCTGCTCACCGATCTTCTCAATCACATCACTCGGCAGCACATCTTCATCAAATAACACATCGTCACTGAACATATCATCGTCAAGTTCCCTCAACGCATCAATCACGTCATCATCAACCAACACCACATCATCACCACCAGAACCACCAGCCGCATCGGCAGACTCCCCCTGAGCTGTGGAAGTACCAAGAGCTTGAGAAGTTCTTGGCAGCTCACCACCTGCATCTTTCGATGCATTGGGATCATCGTCTCGGTCATTTCTTCTTTTCGTCCTTAGCTCGTCGCCTTTACAGCTCATCTCCCCCTGAGATGCCAAGAACTCCTTCAAGGCATCTATAATTTTCCCATGCTCAACCAAGAGGGATGACTGTAGTTGATTTGCTTCTACTAGGCGTTGAATAGTCTTCGATTGCTCTGCCACGATCCGCTCTAGTGAAGCTATTCTCTCTGAGTCTGACATAGGCATAGGCGAGACATCAGAAGCAGGCGTAACCGCAGGTGGTTCCCTACCTGATAACCCTGCAGTAGTGACGACCGTTGACTCTACAAATCGTGCAGCAACCACCGACTGAGTAAGCGTTGGAGGTGGTAGAGACACGATCTCCGGAGTCGTCATCTGGATGGTAGTGGTAGATGGAATGCCAGCAGATGATGTAGCCACCACGGGAACATCCGCAGCGCTTGTACTTGTAACCTGTACAGAAGTAGAAACGATAGACATACCAGACAGTGCAGCCGGAGCAAAACGTACCATCCTTGAAGTCTCTCCAGCTCCCATACCAGCACCTGTCCTTTCCCGTCTTGAACGTCGTATCAGCTTATGTATATCTTCTTCCTCTTCTGACTCATCATCATCCTCCGTTCTCTTTCTCTTCCCAAACGTTCTCTCTCGAGACACCATCAACTGTCTCCCCTCATTCATGATCTCATCCAAATCTGAGTCAGCCATCGACGTAGCTGCTCTAGTAACACTCACACCCGAACCTTGTGCAGCAAAGACCTGCACCTCTGCATGTGTATCAACTTGATCCATATCGAAATAACCTTGACCTCCAAAGACAGCATCAAGATCTATATCCTCTGCAGCCGACACAACAGGCACAGCAGATGCAGCTTGAGTTGCTCTTGCTTGTCGCGGTTGAGGATCTCTGAGCTCGTCCCCACCAGCAGGAACATACTCTGGGTTGATTAAAAACCCAAACAGTGGAGTATGCCTTGGACGACGTTCAGGGTTGCTCCTCGCACTCGAAGTGCGGCATTGAGCGAAGATACGCTTGCTCACAGATTCCACGTATCTTATTGGTCGTCGCTGAGATAGATTCGGAGCCACATGGTTCAATATCATCTGGATGAAACGTGGATACATAATGAACCGCTCACGAGCCATCGCCCTCCTCTGTCTGTCAATCTCGTAAAAGACCATCTGACTAAAACTATAGCGTTTATTGTAAGTCAGTTCAGTCATTGCGGACTGCATGGTCGCACCCATACCGTCAGTGCCCGCCTTCCTTCCTGACATGCAAACTATCATGACGTGCATAAGGAAGCGCCACTGATCAAGTAGAAAACCCTTCCGTCTCTGTGTATCGCCTAATGGACCAGAATAGCCCATTCGGAGAAATGCTCCATCACGAAACGGAGCCACAAACTCAGTTGCGTCGTCCCTCGTCTCTTCTCCAAACCGTAACGCCACCCGAATCTGTTTAGAATTGAACTGAACCTGTTGATTGTTCACAGTCTCTCGCATGACCGGGGGCTCAACACGACAATCGTATTCTACCGTCTGCCAAAAGTCTTCGATATTTGGTAAGGATATCGGCAGAGTCGTCGTGATAGCATGAAAAATCCTCGAGCGTATGAGGAAAGTAATAATCTCGCGGTAATCCTCAACGCCGCTCGCTTCCGGGTCAAGGGTGATGTACATATTGTGACCCGGGAAAAATTGCCTCTGATTGTCACCATCGTCTCCTCCTGCACCTCCAGCACCAGCTACTGCAGCCATATCTGCAACAAACGAACCAAGTTAGATAAACGTTAATGAATAACACAAGTTCGCTAGTTACCATGAGCGAAGTTGTGATAAACTCTGTATAGGCGAAGTTAAAGATGAGGCGAAGTTGGGAACAACTTCGCTTCAGCTTTAAGTTCGTCTAATTAATATTAAGTAAAAATGATCCAGGCGAAGTGAATGATAACTTCGCCTCACCACAACATCGCTTCAGGCGAATTTAAGTTTCAGGCGAATTTAAGTTTCAGGCGAAGTTACGGATAACTTCGCCTCAGGCTAACTTAAGCTTCAGGCGAAGTTACGGATAACTTCGCCTAAACCATAACTTCGCCTGAATCTGAAACGGCGACAGTTCGAATGATTCAAGCTTGAAGATCTGAGGTTTTCTGGGTATTTTGACGATTTAGGACTTTTAAACTCAAGCTTTTAACAATAGGTTGACGATCAGTTTGTTCATGACCACGTGAAAACGAGTTTTGAAATTGGGTTTAATGGTCGGTCGTCCGAGGTTATTACCCGGTTGTCGAAACAACCTTAGATTAATCAAAGAACATATAACATCAGATAAAAGAACCCAAACAATCTTTAGATCGGTTTGAAATCGAAGAACAAGTTAACAAGTATGGATCTGTAATAACAAGTTCGCTGTGAAAAACGGTGGATATAAGTTCGCTGAATAATGAACAAATTGACTCTAAGTATTCTTTATATAGGGGATCTGTTATACAGGCGAAGTTACGGATAACTTCGCCTAGACTTCGCCTGTTCAACAACATCGCCTATATATTTACAAAATTTAACCTTATAAGTTTAACATTTTTCCAATTAAGTTATAAAAATTTCCTTTAAGAACTAAACGACATGATCAATTCTAAGTAACCAGTTAAAAAATCATAAAACTATCTAAGTACAAAAACTTAAAAAATTTAAAGTATAAGGGATCAAATTTCAGTCTAGTTAGGGACTACCACATTTTTAGAAAAGATCCGAACAGGAATCATACTAACTACGTGACTGTCACATAGATCCGTGTTTAGCTGTATTATGACATATAGAGACAAGTTGTAAGCAGGTATAACTTAAAGTGGTTTTCATCGTTTCTGTGATACGAGTTAGGTTCGATTAAGCCTCAAAATTTAAGTGGGCAACAACTCAGAAATATTGATGCCTCCTATCTCTCCTCAAAGCGTATTTGGCTTTCCCCAAGTCACCCCGAATTGGCCTCGAGCCATAGTGTCTGATTAAGTTGTAAGTATTCTTGATCTGCTTCCCGTTCTTCTCTCTTACTCAATGATTGTGAAGTCTTGATTTTGTCATCTCTAAAATGTTTCAATAACTCCAAATTTTTTTTTTCGAATAAACATAGACTTCAAAGTAGAAATTAACTGCAAGTCCCGAATCTGGATCACTGCAGTATCTTGAAACGCTATCTTCACGGGAATCAGAACACTCACGGGCTCGTGTATGACTGGGTAATCACTTTTCTGCCTATCATTCGGAAAGATATATATGAAGACATGCAAAACTCTTAAGGAGTTTCCACATAAAATCAAGTAGATTTAGTTTGTATCACGTCTACTTTTACGCACCATAAAAAGTTACCATGACATACAATGACTGTCCTAAAGCCTTTTAAGCCTAATAACTTCACTAGCTAAGCACACATAATTAGTATATCTATCATTTTCCAAGGTTGGATCAATTTTCTGTTAAACATAGCTAACGAACTTCTTACGAAGTAACAGACTTGAAAAATAATTTCATTTCCTAGAAAATTTTTGAATTCTATCGCCCCGATCGATTCAAAGTCTTCAGGTAAACGGCTATCCCGAAGATCCAATGAATCAGCTGGACCGACCACATACTAGTATGTGTCCTTCTAACTAATTATGATCGACTAATTTTCAGCGAAAGAATAAAAACTCATCATAACCGCCCCGGTCACTTTCAGTCATCTGGTTAATGGCTATCCTCATATTCTATAAGGACCAAACATATCCTAAGACATGTCCTTCAAACTGAGGTAACCGACATAATTTTAAACGATTAGTGACGTTTTTTTTTTTTTTTTTTTTTTAACTACAAGAAAAGCATGGTTACTCGGGATTGATCATCCCATTCAGTTCAATAAGGTTTTGAAATCTGGATTTGTCAAACGCTTTAGTATATAAATCAGCGAAATTATTAAGCGTATCCACCTTTTCAAGCACTATCAGTTTCTTCTCAGCACAATCCCGTATGAAATGATGACGTATGTCAATATGTTTAGTTTTACTATGTTTCACGGGATTGTTAGTTACTGAGATAGCAGCTGTGTTATCAATGCAAATAGGAGTAAGTAAGAAATTCAGACCATAGTCGCGCAACTGTTGTTGTATCCAAAGAACCTGAGAGCAGCAGTTGGATGCTGCCATGTATTCTGCCTCACAGGTTGAAATTGCGACTGAAGTCTGCTTCTTGCATTGCCACGACACCAATCTGCCACCAAGAAACTGACATCCTCCAGTTGTTGACTTCCGACTCTGATTGCACCCTCCATAATCAGAATCTGTGTAAGCGACTAGCTCCAAGTCTCCTCCTCTCGGGTACCACAACCCCAGCTTCGGCTTGCCCTTGAGATACCGCAGTATCCTTTTTGCACCTTTCAAATGAGATTCTTTTGGATTTGCCTGAAAACGTGCACAAAGACAAACAGCAAACATTATATCAGGTCTAGATGCAGTTAAGTACATTAAAGAACCTATTATTGCCCGATATTGAGTTGGGTCCACATCTGCATCACCGTCTACTTCAGCACCCAATTTGTGATTGACGCAGATCGGAGTATCATATGGAGAACTGTCATCCATCTTGAAGCGCTTGAGCACATCATGAACATACTTCGTCTGATGAATGAACATCCCGTCCTTCTTTTGATCAACCTGCAATCCTAGAAAGAAAGTTAGTTCACCCATAGCACTCATTTCAAACCTTTTCTTCATGACGGCTTCAAACTCCTGACACATGGAGACTTTTGACGCAGCAAATATAATGTCATCCACGTAGACTTGTACCAGCAGGAAGTCGCTTCCATCTCTTTTGAAGAACAACGTGCTATCAATTTTCCCTCTTTCAAAACCATTTTCGAGCAAGTAATCTGATAAAGTTGAATACCAGGCACGAGGTGCCTGATGTAATCCATATAACGCCTTGCTCAATTTGTACAAGTGATCTGGAAAGTCTGGGTCAGGAAAACCCGGAGGTTGCTCAACATACACAACCTCATCAACTTTCCCATTCAAAAACGCACTCTTCACATCTAGCTGAAATACCTTCATCTTTTCATTAGCAGCAAACGCCAAAAACAATCTTATGGCTTCCAACCTGGCGACAGGAGCGAACACTTCGTTATAATCAATCCCCTCTTGTTGATTAAAACCTTTAACGACTAGCCTCGCCTTGTTTCTTATAATAATCCCCTTATCATCTCTCTTGCACTTAAACACCCATTTTGTGCCTATCGCATGCACATTCTTTGGTTTTTCAACCAAAGTCCAAACTTCCATCTTCTCGAATTGAGCCAACTCTTCTTGCATGGCTTCGACCCACGAGCTGTCCTTTAAAGCCATTTGATAATTCTTCGGTTCAATCTGGCTTATAAAGCAGGTGTACAGGCATTCATTGATTATTCCTGTCTCCTTAATGCTTGTATAAACACAGGTGTGCTCATTCAAGCTACTTTTAGTTTGTACACCGGAGGACACATCACCAATCACATTCTCCAAAGGGTGATCTTTATGAATTCTCGTGGTTGGTACAGAACCGACATGCAAATTGTCTTCCAAGTTAGAAGAGAGCTCGTCAATGGTTGTTTCATGCTGAGAGTGAAAAGGATTGATAAATTCTTCTTCAGTCGAGGCAGCAGGGGTACCGATAGAGTTTGATGAGGAAGGTTGACATTTATCAATCAGCTGTCTTTGCAATAGATTTTCTTCCTCATCAAGTATCATCTTCGTCGCAACTCTCTCTTCCTCTTCAGAAATTTCCAAATCCGGTATGTTAAAAGACTTAAAAAGCTTAACATAGTCGAAAAGCTCAGCAGGTCCATTGCTTGGTTTTGGCGGTTGGTAACTTGTGATGTCGGTGTTACACACCACCTCCACCTTGCAGGTCGAAGTATTGAAGACACGTCTGTTGGGAGTACCAACAACATAACCGACTAAGATTTCTTCATCGGCTACTTCGCCAAATTTAGAATTTGTCTTCAAGATCGAACAAGGGGACCCGAATGGTTCAAGACCACTCAAGTTGGGCTTCCTTCCATGCATAAGCTCGTAACACGTTTTACCAAGTCTCTTAACAGTTAACACTCTATTCAGAACATAGCAGGCTGTAGCAACTGCTTCAGCCCAGAACATCACAGGAAGCTTCGAATCTGCCAGCATAGTTCTGGCTCCTTCAATTAAAGTTCGGTTCTTCCTTTCAGCCACTCCATTCTGTTGCGGAGTATACGGAGCGCTGTATTGGTGGTCAATTCCTTTCTGAAGACAGAAGATCTCCATCTCAAAAGTCTTGAACTTCGTTCCATTGTCACTCCTGATGAACTTAACTGTTTTACCCATGACGTTCTCAACTTTGGTAATCAAATTCTTCACCATTTGAGCCGTCTCATCTTTCGATTTCAGAAAATATACCCACGAATATCGCGAGTAGTCATCAGTGATCACTAAGCAATAAGAAGTACCTCCTAGACTTTTTGCATACACGGGACCGAAGAGATCCATGTGAAGCAGTTCTAGAGTACTGGCAATAGAGTTGACCTTCTTGGTGAGATGGGATTTCTTGTGTTGCTTTCTCTTCTTGCATGCTATACATTTGTCTTCAAAGTTAAAACTTTTCAAGGGAACGCCCATCACAAGTCCATTCCTGACAATGTGGTTCATCTTCCGAAGATGAATGTGCCCCATCCTCCTGTGCCACAGTTCGGATTCCGATTCGCTTGCTTTCGTCATTAAACATGATTCTTCCGTGGCCATTTCAGTAGACCTCATATCCATTACATAAGTATTTGTATCACGTGGAGCTTTCATCACTATCCACTCGTCTGGTATCTGAAAACCAGGCTTCAACACGATCGCCTCATTCTTTGTGAAATGAACAGTGTATTCCTTATCACAAATCTGCGACACACTCAGCAGATTGTGCTTCAACTCGTCTACAAAGTTCACATTCTCAAGAGTCATTTTTCCATTGGACACCGTTCCTCTTCTAGTAATTCTGCCTCCACTTTCACCGGCAAAGCTAACTCTCGCTCCTTGAACAGGTTTTAAGTCGTGCAACAAGTATTTGTTACCCGTCATGTGCCGGGAACAGCCGCTATCTACAATCCAAAGACTGTGGGCAGCCCTGTTCAACTGTTCCTGCACAATAAAGCAAAGGATTAGAATCTAGGGACCCAAGACCAATTGGTCTTGGATCTATACATCCCATACTTCTGCTTTCCAAAGTTAGCATCTGGATAATTCCTGTCAGTCCTATTAGTAAATCTCCTTGGAAATTGAGTGTGAGGCCTTCCAAACCTATGTGTATTGGAAGTATTATATCTTGCGGTTTGGTTATTAGCATTGTTAAACTGAGGTTTGTTTCTGTGAAAACCTGAATTAGTTACATTTCGGAACTTTGAAGGGTTTTCATTTTTAGCAGTATTAAAATTACCATTAGGCTTACGCTCAGTTTTAATAGGCCTCACACCTCTGAATTTCGGCGTCAGAGGGCAATCTGCAACAAGATGTCCTAACTTATTACACCTAAAACAACACCGATGCTCCATTTTCTTTTCAAAGGTTGTTTTGGATGTCGAGGCTGTGTTACCGGCCGTTCGTCTCACATAAGGTGGGACGTACGTGTTGAGTAAAGTACTCTTTTTATAAGTTTTATCTTTTTCTCCACCAGTGGGTAACACTACCTTCTCTTTTGTCTTACCCGATTCGGACATCTTATCCGAATCTGATGAGATTGGACTCGTAACAGAAATTTTCACACTTGAAACAGGCGAACTCGTTTCGCCACTACTAACACTTGGTTCTTTACTCGTAACCTTGATTACAACTGTCTGAGGAACTTCAAAATCAACAGATTTCTGAACACTAGGGTTAAAAGTGTAATTGTGGTTATAAGGTGGTGGAACCTCGTGATAACCAATTCCTCCCCTCTTCGCAGAGGAATCTTGACCACTAACCAGGTGATCAAGAATAGCTGAGGAATTTATGAACTGCTCAAGTTTTCGGTTCAGTTCCACCACTTTCACCTGGTGGTCAGCAATCTGCTTTTCTCGTTCAGCAATCAGTTTAGTCTTTTCTTCTAAAACCTCATAACTTAGATCAATTACTTCAATTTTTTCAGCAAGTTTTGTTTTTAAGCTTTTAACATCTTTTTCACACGCTTTTATTTTAACTTTGTAACTGTTTTCTCTTGCTTTCATAAAGTGATGATCTTCTTTAAGAGTTTTAAATTCAGCATCTAAACGAACATACTGATCAGTTATGGTAGCAAGTTGCTCAGACAAATTCTCACATTTAGTACAAATAGGTTTAGAACTTACCTTGGAGAGTTGATCCTTGTTATCTGCCATGAAAGCTTTTTCCTTACCAGTAGCTTTCTCTTCTCCGGTAATCTTCTCACATTCTTCATTCTCAACCTTAGCCATATTTTCCTGCTCACTAGTTTCATTCGAATGCAGGTTCCAGTTGTATTCACCTGCTTCTCTGGACATCATGGCATTGACTTCTTTACTACTCCCAGTGTGCTGTGCAGACCGGCCTAGACCACGTTCAACTTGCTCGTTTCTGCACTCTTTGGCAAAGTGCCCGTTTTGTTGACAGTTATAGCACCTCACCTTAGACTTGTCGAACCCTGGCCTGCCACCAACAAACTTTCTCCCCGTCTTTCTCATAAACTTCTTCACTCTCCTCACTATCATGGCCATCTGCCATTGTAAATCCATTTCCTCCAGATCATCAGCATCGATCTGGTCATAGTCTTCATCCAGCATCGCTGGATCAACCACCTTTCCTTGAATATAGTTTTCATATGAAGCAATAAACGAAGCATAGAGGCCAAACTGCTCTTCAGCAGATTTGACGCTCATTGGCATCTTAGAGTAATTATTGCTTGAGAAACTTGAAGATCCACTAATCTTGCTTGCTGTCTGTTGAGTACCACTTGATCCACCGGCTACAAAGCAAACATCCCCATTTGAGTTTACTGACACATGCCCCTCCTGTGAAGACTTGGCACACGACTCGCCCTTCGAGTAGTAGGCGGCAGAATCAGTCTTTGAACTTGAATTTGAGTTTACTTTAGCACCGTACATGCCTGGATCTTGAACCTGATCCATAGATGTCTCTTTTCTGACCATATTAAGCTCAAAAGTTCTGAGCTTGTTGATAGTGGTTTCAAGATCATAAGTAGGGAAGTCCTTGTCTTCCCTCATCAGCACAGTATACATCTCCCATTTTGGTGGGAGGGCATCGAGAAGCTTTTCCACAATCTCTTCTTCTCGGTAAGAAATGGAGTAGTTACTCAATTCAGTCATTAGATGATAATATCGAGTGATAATATCATCAAGAGATTCGTTCTTCAAGTACTTAAAGACTGAAAATTGAGTTTTGAGCAACTTTATCTTTGAAGCCCGAATACCTACATTCCCTTCAAATCTGTTCTCAAGAGCTTCCCAAAGCTCTCTAGCTGATGTATACTTTCTGAACGTATGGAGGATCTCCTGTGGAAGAGCCATTGTGATTGCAGCATGAGCCTTGCTTTCGGCTTCATACATCTTTTTCTCCTCCTCTTCCATTTTACTGTATTTCTTGATTTGGTCTCGACCCTCATACTCCATGACTGGTGGAATATATCCATCTTGGATGCATACCCACATTTTCGCATCCTGGTACTTAACGTATTGTATGAACCGATCCTTCCACGCGACAAAATCGGTTCCCTTCAGCAACCTTGGGGCCTTTGTAGCTGACCCTGCTTCAACTTCCATCTTTACAAGCTCCGAAATGTTGATCGACGACATCCTTCTTGAAGACTAAGAAACCCGAAAAATTCTGAGTAGGCGAAGTTAAAAAAATTTCCTCTGAACAGTACTGTAGGCGAAGTTAAGGATAACTTCGCTTAAGTAATAACTTCGCTGGATCTTTCTTAAATTCGCGTGACTGGGCGAAGTTGAGAATAACTTCGCTTAGGGTAAGCGAACTTAGAAAGTAGGCGAACTTGAAGAAAAATTCGCTGAGCTAGGCGAACTTGATGAGAACTTCGCTGAGTTAGGCGAAGTTGAGGAGGTAGGCGAAGTTGTAAATAACTTCGCTTCTCCTTATATCTTCACCGAAACCCTACGTATCCTGACGGCAACTTCGCCTGATGAACAGCAACTTTGCCTGACGAACTCAAACTTTCTGCAGATCTGAAAATCGGATTTTAACGAGGTTTTTGACGGTTTAAAGGCTTGAACACACTGGTAGGAGGCTAGAATGAGCAAAAACACCAAAACCTCGTCTCGTGAATAGTCGAAACGGGACGAATTCTACACCCGCGTGAATATCCCGAACCACACAATCGAGCAAATGCTCTGATACCAATTGTAGGTTCCCCGGACGGATCACACGAGATATCCCGATATACACAGGTGCGGAATCCCTGTGTAGATCGTTACGGACGTAGAACACAAACACACGAATACGATACGAACAAACACACGTTATATTAATAACTCAACACGTGATAATATCACAGTTACAGACTCTCGACCTCACGTCACTTGACTCACTGATTTACACGAACTCGAACTACTTTAACTAACCTGCTGTAACCTATATAAATACACGACAACTTCGCCTCAGGCGAAGTTGTCCATAACTTCGCTTGGTTAACAAGTTCGCCTAGGCGAACTTGTCAACAACTTTGCTTGGTTAACAAGTTCGCCTAAGCGAACTTGTCAACAACTTCGCTTTAAACAAACAAATACATAAACAATATTACAGACTCAATTACAGACACTAGACATATGAACTACTGACATTTATGCACCAACACTTATGACAAACATCGGAACCAGTTCCCCACTTGCACTCACCACCATGCATTTTCCCACACGTCTTGCATGGTTTCTTCTCCCACATCTTTTGCTTCTTATCTCTTGCATTCCGCAACTGGGTACTGGGTCATTTAGTAGGAGCAACCCATTTCTTCTCTCCCTTCCCTTCCACCTCCACATCGTCCATCGTCAGGTCATCATAAACCATTTCTGCGAGGTCAGCAGAAAAATCAAAAGTAACAGGTCTACTTGCCCTGACTAGTGTGCGGATATTTCGTGGAAGTCCTCTGACGTAGCACCTGATTCTCTTTGCTAGTGTTCACCATATCAGGCACAAGTCTGGACATACGATTGAACTAAGTGGTCTACTCACGTTGTGTTATTTTCCCCAACCTTCATGTTCAAAAACCTCATCTCAGCCCGTTCAACCTCAGCATTAGCGCAAATCGCTGCATAATCATCTCCTTCAAGTCATCCCACCTCATAGCCTTGATATCCGCATGGGTCTTTCTTTGCTCAACAGTCTTCCACCAAAACATGGCCCCGTCACCAAACGACTAGGTAGCTTAGACCACCGCTTGATCGGGACGACACTCGCTAATTTAGATAACCTTGCGACCGAGATGTGTTGGGCCTCAAAGATATATAGCTGAATATCTGTTGGAATGACAACGCTTTGGATAAGAATGCTCTTGACATGGGTTTTGCAATTATGGGCATCAACCACTACTTTTCTTTACCAGGATGATAACGTATTTCACAATCGTAGCCGCTAAGGAGTTTGGCCCATCGTCGTTGCCTCATGTTTAGATCTTTTTGGTAGAAAATGTGTTGGAGGCTTTTGTGGTTAGTGAATACCACACTCTTCGTTCCATACAAATAGTGTCTCCATATTTTCAACGCGAATACAACAGCACCAAGCTCAAGTTCATGTGTCGTATAATTCTTTTCGTGAACCTTTAGTTGTCTTGACGCATAGGCGATAACCTTGCCTCGTTGCATGCGAACGCAGTCGAGACCTTGATTTGAGCATCACAATAGACAACAAAATCCTCGTTACCTTCGGGAATGGCTAGGATTGGAGCGTCACAAAGCATACGCTTTAAGGTTTGAAAAGCTTCATATAAGGTTTACCCTTATGAGTTAAAGCGGTGAGAGGCAAAGCAATATTGGAATAGTTCATGATAAAGTGACGATAATAACCAGCAAGGTCGAGAATGGATCGAACTTCAGTGGGTGAAGTCGGGCTCTTCCAGTTTTCAATGATTTTGATTTTAATAGGATCGACGTGGATGCCTTTTTTGTTAACAATGTGACCAAGGGATTGGACTTCGTTTAACCAAAACTCGCACTTGGAAAACTTGGCAAAAAGTTGTTCTTTCTTGAACAACTCGAGGATATCATGCAAATGTTTTTCATGCTCAACTCTAGATTTCGAGTAAATGAGAATGTTGTCGATGAACACGATCACGAACTTATCAAGCTAAAGCTTGCATACTTGGTTCATAGGGTCCATAAATACCGCAGGTGCATTGGTCAAGCCGAAAGGCATAACCATAAATTCGTAATGACCGTAGCGAGTTCGAAACGCGGTCTTGGGTATATCATCCTCATGGACACGCAAGTGATGATAACCTGAACGAAGATCGATTTTGGAAAAACAACATGCGCCTTGAAGTTAATCGAAAAGGCCGTCAATTCTAGGCAAAGGGTATCGGTTCTTAATTGTGAGTTTTTTGAGTTCAAGATAATCGATACACATTCGAAAGGAACCGTCCTTCTTTTTAACGAAAAGAACAGGTGCGCCCCAAGGTAACGAACTTGGGCGAATGAAACCGTTGCTAGAGAGTTCTTGGAGTTAACTCGCCAGTTATTGCATTTCCGAAGGTGCGAGACGATAAGGATCTTTGGCGACGGGATTCGCACCAAGCACGAGATCGATACGAAACTCCACTTCACAGATTCACACAAACCTTGTTTTAAATTTATAAAAATGAAATATTCATTATAATAAGATTTACCATTATCGACAGTACCGTACGTATACGTATTCGTACACCTTGTTCCAGATAAGCACGTATGCGTGTTCATATATATACATACTCAGCAATACCTTTTATACACATATGTTGCCATTTTTATCTACCCGTACATTCCTCGACTTCTCCCCGAATTCCCTCGTACAAGCAAGTCTGGTATTATGTCCCGGACCACAATAACTCACTTGCCCCACAAGTTCATCCTGGAATCCATTAGTATATAATATTAAATTAATATTTATTTTATTAGAGTTAATTGAGCCTACGATTATATTTTAGGTATCCTAAGGGATAACCTAATCCTTTATAACAAATGGCTCTGATACCAACTTCTGTCACACCCCGACTAGCAAAATGCGGAAGCGTAAAATGGGAATGTAACAGACACCTCTGGTATCAACCATATTGTTTACAAAGAAACATTGTAAACTAATTAGCAATACATTACATTGTTCTATTCTTGTTTGCAAACTAGATGATACATCAAAATCTGTTCGTTAAACTATTCTGTTCGCTACTAATACCCTTGCGTCTATTCACACAACATCGACCACATTTAGAAACAGGTAGCAAATCATCAAGGATTTTCCAATTTCGGTACCACACCTAAAAAGCACGTTTAAAATGGCTCAACTACAAGAGTTGGTGAATTTCACGCGTTTCAAGAAAACAAGTATGCGTATTCACAAGTTATAGTTTGTTTATGCGCTTGTATGTATGTATGTATGTGTATATGTGATGTAATTATGCTAAGCTACAGTGAAGCCTGAACTGTTTGTACGTGCCGCGTGCCTCCATTTCCCACGCGCAATCAACCACTGTGGCCCCATTTCCGCCCACAACATGCCCCAAGTATCCATGCCTGACACTACATAGCTTGTTTGTATAATTATGGATGTGACAACCTGAAAATATTTGTTACATTTGCAACACTTCTGAAACAATTGTGAAAGTATCTAATAGATGGGATGTCTACTTAATTCATTTTGATATTTCAATGGATGGAAAGTTTACCGAATTCATGTTCTTCATACTTATAGACTGTGAGTCTACTTATTTACTTAGCGACACCTATCAATTTTCGGGACGAAAATTCTTTCAACAAGGGGATAATGTGACACCTCGCTCTTCCATGTTAACACCGTCAACCCAACTCCGTTATATCACACGTCACACATAACATTTACACGAGTCAGTAATGAGTCACACACAAGAATCGGTTCGTACGCGTTGGTGATAAATGTCAATCCCATAAACGAATACATGTACGTGCCACGTGATTACTTGCCTTGCGTGTTTATACTTTGATTATTACATATATATATTTATAAAAAAAAAAATCTAACGCGCCTTGAGCCGCGCGAAGGATGTGGCTAAATCCCTCGCGACGCGCGTGGGATCGCCAAGTCGAAATTTTTGGTTCAAAAATGTTTTTCAAACCCTAAATCACATGAGAATGTGCAGCCGTATCCAAACGATTTTACACACTTCCTTGGGTGATTTTGGTGTTCCTTGGTAGATTAGAAGTGCTAGGGTTCATAGCTTTCACCCGTAAACCAATATACGTAAGCAATTCTCGTTCGATTCTAGTTTCGTGCTTATCCTGTGTTTTGATTGTTGATAGAAACCCTAGAGGTTATTTATTTTTAAATATGGTTAATAAATCATGAGCATGATGATATGTGTTTGATATATGATCGATTAGAACCCTAGGTATGTCGTTAACATGATTCTTGATTGAGTTTTATTGAAATCAGAATGCTAACAGCTTTGTACTCGCTTATTGTTTTGACTGTAACTTGATGATAAATGATGGTTTTTAATAAATTCTTGATTCTAGGATATAGTTTGTCGAGTCTAGTTTCCAGAAATTTATGAATTGTAATTTTTGGATGTACAGAAGATAGGTTTTATGATTTACAAGATTGCATGTCTAATCTGATTTGGGGAGATGTTTTCTGGTCTAACTTCCCGACATCATAACTTGATATTAACAAAGACAAATGGGTTGGTTCCACTTCTATAACTTAGTATTATGAACTTAGGAGACAACCCAATTGGCCTTGCATAATTTGGATAAATGATTTGATTGAACCATGAACATACTTTTTGTTGCGCAATCTGCTTAACTGTTTGTACCTATCTGCAATGATTGAATTATTGTGAGCTTTTCATATATGATAAAAATATAATAAAAATTACCTAATCCATATATTCTACCGTGATAAATTTTGCAGAATTTATCTTTGAGTTTTGCATAGTGAATAAAATCAGTTTGTACGTGCTAGAATCTGCCTCATTAACTAACTGATCATAAGTTAGGTTGTATGATGTATATTTGGTTTCTTTGCCATGAAATGATGTGTGGATATATGTTAGGACTTTTATTATAGTTGACATTACTTAATATCACCAACGAGTCGTCAAGTCAAGTTTGTGTTTGTGTGTGTGTCCATACATGAGTCTTAGAGTCTTGTGTTGTTAAACACATTCTCATAACATAAAAACTTAGTACTTGGTAACAGTTAACGAGTCAAGTGCATACATTGGTTTGAGAAAAGTCCATTACACGCGTCACCAAGTGAGTTCATGCTTTTTCCTAGTTGTTTTTTGGATTGAAAACAACAAAGTTATTTTCGTATACTTGTTTTCTGGATTGAAAACAACAAAGCATTTTCCTTACTTGTTTTCTAGATTGAAAACACAAAACATTTGCCTATACTTGTTTTCTGGATTGAAAAACATGGACTTACTTACTTACTGGTTTTCTGGATGAAAACACAGCGACTTACTTTGGATTTATGTAGTTTCTTATATATCACAAGTGTATACTAGATGCCCTCATATCACTTAAATTCCTTACATACCTTGATCCGTTAGGATGGGATCGCGAGGAAATTTAAGTAGTACTATTGGGTTTGACAAACCCCACCTGCTATAACTCGACTGGAGGTCGGACGGGTGTAAATTGTCCTAACATACATCGTCAGTGTTTTGTGATAGACCTGGTTAAAAGACATACAGACAGTCAGCTTTGGTTCAAACGTCTAGTAGCTTGTAAATGGGTTAGCTAAATCCACATGCACAACTGATGCTACGTATACTATATATATATATATATATATATAGGGTAAGGTTAAAATGAAAACCCATTTGAGTTGTGAAAACCCGCGAAAACCCTATGTAACATCGTTTTTTTTTGTTACATGTAATATATGTTGTAACATTTAATACAAAACATCGAAACATAAAAAAAAATATTTTGCTATTTTTTAACATTATTTTACTAATTTTTATATATGTTTTCAGGAGAGAGAAAAAGTTATATTTATATTTACATTTTTTATTCACTTTAATTGTGGACCATAAGATTTAAACATTTATTAAAAACATGTGGTTGAGAATGGGTTTCTAGAGTTTTCACAACTCAAGTGGGTTTTCATTTTATACTTAGCCTATATATATATATATATATATATATATATATATATATTACTTTTTACTACAACTTATGAACTCACCAACCTCGTATTGACCCTTAAGTATTTATACTTTCCCAGGTTGCTAGATGTGTTAAGGAGCGGATTGAATTGCATGTGTCTGGAGTCACACTTGTCGCATGAACTTTTGTCTCACATTGTTTACATATGATGGGTTGTACATGTTCAAACACATGGTTTATTGTTTATCTTAAAACACTTACTTTAACGCTTCCGCAACACTTTTAAATTGTTAGATTGGGTTTTTTGTTCTCATGTTTGAATGAGACGTAAATAAATGTATTGAATATTTTAATTTGGTTGTTTGGTATAATGAATGAGCTAGATCCTAGTATGTCACACGCCTCACGGTAAAACTCTGTTAGTCGAAATTTGGGGGTGTGACAATGGACATGTGCAAACGGGATAAGGTCTCAGCAACCGTGCTAGCCCAGTCTGGATTAGTCAAACCAATAGTACTATTCACAAGCCACCGGCTCGAAGTTAATCACTGTGTTAGTGGGGACTTTCATGTGTTAGCACTTAGATAATTCACATCATCATACGTTTCAAATATGTATATAGACATAAGCAAGCATGCTTTTCACCCCAAGTTTGTAAAACAGTTTAGAAGTGGGGTCCTGAAACTCACTGTTTAGTCGGTATTCAGTACAACATCAGCTTGTGGTTTGTTCGACTCGCTATCACTAGTCCCTGTAATCAATATTATAATAATATTAATATTTTAATATTATTATAATCTTTATAATTAACTGGGCTGTATATCTAGTCTGGGTATAACTGTTACGCCCAGAAAGTGTCAATAAGCTTAGATTGTGATGTTGTTCAATGTCTAATACTTAAAATCGAACTTGACTCAGTTTCCCCATTTCACCAGCTGGGCCAAGTTGATTGTTTATGCGTTTAGAAAACAGGTATGGGGATGCAAACTTGGGTAAACGTGTTGGTTGTTAAAATGATTAACTTATAAAGAAAGATCACAAATTAGGGGTCTGGATTCGCTACGGGGCTCATTTCCATTTATTAAGTATGGTTTGGAGAAATATGCGCACAATTCACCCAAATTGTCTGAATTTCTCACAAAAAGTTCGGTTTTACCTAATTAATCCAAAAATATGGTTTTTGATCACTTTTGATATTCTGATATTCCAACAGGTTCGTTAATCACGAACTCGTCGGTTCTTATTAGAGTTTAATTTGTTTAATCTTCAAATTAGCACAAATAATTATCCGTTTACCATTAAATTATGAAAATTTAGCCACTTATCAATTAAAATATGTAGATTTTTATAAAAAATATTTCTGGAATTATTTTCTGATTTATTAATTTATAAAAATTCATTTTATATGGTATAATTAACCCGAAAATTGTCCGTTTATACCAAACGATTTCCGAAAAACTGACAAAATTTCTAAGTGATTAGAATACTTCCCAAAACAACCTATAAAATTTCCAGAATCTAACAAACTTACCAAATACCCTTTTCGAGCAAAAAACGACTATGAAAATTCAAAGAAACGCGAATCCAGAAAACATATCTAGGGTTTTCCAAATGACCCAAAATTTCACATGTAATCAAATTATACCAAATAATTTCCCCACAAAATTTCATAATTTTTCAATCATTTTAAGTATTTTTCTCAAATAAACGTCCATATTCAGTAATAAGTTCGTAAAATATTCTCGGATAATCGAAAAATTATCAAATTTGGAAAGGGACTCAATCATATGGTTTCTGATGTCCCTGCAAAATTTTATAACCTAAAAATATTCACATCACAACCTTAACCTAAACAGCCCGTAATCGAGCAATTCGACATTACCTTTGCCTTTTTCACCCGTTTTTGCTCTCTTAATCCAATTTCTAGGTTCGTTTACTTCTAAGTAAGCTAGGTAAAGGTCCTATATCACAAACCAAGCTTGTTCTGTCAATATAACAGCCTTGGAACTTAGGGTTTCGGCTAGCGCATTAAACCGAACTTTTGAACCGTAAAAACGTCATTTAAACCCTCTAATCCGTATTTATTGCCAAAAAAAGAGTATGATTCTGATTCCTAACCATGTGCCTGATAAAAACATGTTTATGAACAAATTTTAGGATTTTTTCAAGGTTAGGAATGATTTTTGGCAATTAAACTATGTTTATAAGTGATTAATCATAATTAAAATATGTTAAAATGGATGAAAATGGTGAAATTACCTTGAGTTCTTGAGGGTTTGTTGAAGAGCAAAGAGTATAACCAGGTTTTTATCAAAACGTGAGTTAAAAATATTGTCATATTCTATAAAAAGAAAAGAAAGCTTGGGGGAGTGGGGGGTGGGGGGGGGGGGGTTTGCCCTTTTGCTGCCGGGAATGGAATGCCCCCCGGGCCTATTTGGCCCACTTTTCTCGATGTACGTGCCTGTATGTGAAATTCCGAGTCCAAATTTATATTGGGTTTGTTTTTTGGCACGAAAATATATCGGGTACGGCGAATAGCGAAAAAATGAGTGTTTTTCGGCCATTTTCTTGTAAAATTAAAAAAATATACTATTTGTTTGTAAGTGTAAGGCCCTGGTCCTGGTGCCCTATATTGGAAGTTGGATTTACTCATAAACACAGTTCTAAATATCAGAGTGAAATAAAACTTTCACGGAATAACTCAAAACATTAATCAATATGTTACAAAACAACACATATTGTCTTAAACATAACATAAAAGTTTCATAATATTTCTACTCAAGATGCCAGCCTTCTAATCCCAACCATGTGTCATCCTCAAGTCAGCTCCTTTAATCTATTTGCCTGCATGCAAACTTAAAGTCAGCTACACTGAGTGAGTTCTAGTTAATCAATTAACATACAATACATTCACGTCCATACTTATACGCGTCTGAAGATACGTATTTCATACTTTACTTGCTATTGCTCATTCATATATACTTTACACACATGCATACGTATTTACACACTTTCTTTACTACTTTCCAATGGCATACCGTAACTATCCTACTTCTATCATCTCGAATATCATTAGGGTCTGGTCCCTCAATCTCAGATATTTTTAAGGGTCTGGTCCCTTCTATCCCAGATATTAATAGAGTTCGGTCCCTCTAATATCAGATATTATTAGGGTCTGGTCTCTACTATCTCATATATTATTAGGGTCCGGTCCCTCTGTCACAATCTTAGATATTATTAGGGTCTGGTGCCTTCTATCACAATCTCAGATATTATTAGGGTCTGGTCCCTCTATCTCAATCTCAAATATTATTAGGTTCTGGTCCCAACTATCTCAGATATTATTAGGGTCTGGTCCCTTTGTCTCGCTTAACCATACACCCATACATGTCCTGTCAATCTTCCATACGTTACTTCATACGTTTCCTATCACACGTGCATACTTTACACTTCTTTCAATTACATATATAATAATTATATTTATATACGCACCTTCATACAATAATTAACAATAACATTCAATAAATAATCATTTGCATATCATACACTTATCACTTAGGATAAGTGTATTAACAATCATATAGGAGTATGCACACAGCCCCGAAAAACGTCACAAAGAAAGGGGCTGGAACTCACCTGGATGTTGTTCCTCTCGGAGTTAATTGTAACATTACTCCTTAGTTGCCCACGTCTATCTGTTTAATAATTTATAGTATTAATTAAATACTTCTAACCCTGTCATTCTTCTAGGTTAGTGAAGTTCCTAACGAATCGCATCACATGAGAAAACAAATCACATCGAAACGATTCTCATGAAAACAATTCTAATGGAAACCATTCTCATGGAAACCATTCTCATGGAAACCATTCTTATTAAAATTATTTTCATGGAAACTATTCTCATGGAAACCATTCTCATGGAAAATATTCTTGTAGAAACCATTCTCATGAAAACTATTCTCATTGAAACCATTCTCATGAAAACCATTCTCATGGAAACCATTCTCATGGAAATTATTCTCATAGAAACCATTCTCATGGAAACTATTCTCATGGAAACCATTCTCATGAAAAAAATTCTCATGGAAACCATTTTAAAGCCATATTCCTCCGAGGTCCTTCCTTAAGACCCGATTTACTTTCCTTTCAAATTTCGTGCAAAACCGACTTCATTTACCCGTTCTTTTAACGAACCGAAAGCTACTCGTTTAACCCGAACCGAACCAACTAACCCATTTACTAGCAAGTTCATTACTTTATCACTAATCGTGGCCCGATCTATCATCCTACCAAGTTTCATGCAAATCCGTACACGAAAAGTAAGCCTTTTTAATAAAAACGTACCTTTGAGGTTTTTGTTCGAAATCACTTGAATAGCCCAAAACCATATCAAACGAACTCGGAATTGATTGATTCAAGCGACTACGTGACCGGGTCTCTGAGCTCTACCAGAGCCGCCTTCCCCGCCGCCGGAATCTACCACCACTTTCGCCGGAATCTACCACCACCTTCCCCGCCGCCGCCTTCCCCGCCGCCCGAATCTTCCACTGTTACCGGTTTGCTGAGAAAAACCGGGCTTCCTGAACTCTGATCGAAGATCCGTCTGGTGGAAATCTTCATTTATATTCTATGAACATTCAGTTAAAATTTGAGACAGATCCGACGGTTAAATCTTCGAAAATCATCGGATCTTTGCAGGTGACTCTCATAAAAACGGGAATTTGGTAAAGAAGGAGGTTGGAGGTGATGAGGATTATAAAATGAGATGGTGGCTATATTCATAGGAAGGGGGTAGGGTTTTATGTTTAACTTTTCATCTAATGACACTTAATTCCCTCATACTTTAGATAATTGCACTCATACTATCCATAATTCATTTAAACTCGATTATTTTAAATACCTCGTGAAACTTGTTATGTTACAAGTCTACCCACCTTATAAGAGGTTTAAAGGATCATACTATCCATAATTCATTTAAATTCGATTATTTTAAATACCTCATGAAACTTGTTATGTTACAAGTCTACCCACCTTATAAGAGGTTTCGTCCTCGAAACCTGCTTAGTCCTTATAAAGGAATACTTCCTGTATTCACATGCCTTTTTTTGAATCGTCTTAACTTTCTAGCTTACCGGTTTATCCTTTGTCTCACGATCATCGAGTGATGCTCATGAGTTTTAGCAGTCTTTGGTACCTTGTCCATGAGGTCCTCGATTGTATACTTCCTTATCCTAACTTAGCAAGTTCGCATCATTCCCTTAAGCATGCTTTTCTTGCTTTCCCTTCACATAGAAAGATTACACTTACTATCACAACACTTGGCACTCAATGATCCTTCTGCCCAATCACAACCTTTAGCAAACATACTGATTTGCAATACGTTCAAAAACGTATTAGTTCCATACGAGGAAACCTTTCCAGTTTCTCCTTAATGATTACATTTTGAAATCTCTTTGTTTATTCCTTAAAATAGACACCTCTTGCAATTATCTAGCACAACTGTTACGCAACTTGATGGAAGACTCCTTAAATCACCATTTAATCTTTCTTTCATTTGTAGCTCCTTATTAACACATAGGGTTCATGAGTTGTAGCTGTCCAAGGTAGCTTGATCATGAAGTCAATGTTGATGCATCTTTCTTTTCTTGACCTAATCAAGTCTCGTCTTGTCCTATGAATCCATTGTTGTCTGCCACTGCATGTCAGATTGCCTTGATATATGATAAATATTTATCTAACCCAACTTCCTTTCCAAGCATGCCCTGACCTTTATATGGACATTTATAATGTTATTCTATCGTTACCCTTCTAGATAATTTCCCGCTCATGATCACATGATTATCAGTCACAACACTAATCATTCGTTTTAAGACTCAATTCATATAAACATAAGTCTAAACCATCTCTACGCCTTTCTTGCACGTCCTTCCATCTTCAGTCCTTACTTATGGCATCCTTTTGATGTGTTACTGCCAGTTCCACCTTCATGACACTTGCGGTTGTTCTTATCCATGTAATCAAGGTATCTTGTCCTCCCATAATGTTGCATACCATGAACTCATCTTTACTTGACTTCTATTTAGAGGTTTTACCTTCATCAGTATCCGCCTTTATTGAAATCAATCTCTTTTCTTTAGAAACCTTAATGTAAGCCGATTATCTAGACTTATGAGCTTATCTAGGATCTGGCCCTGAAGATCTCCATGAAGAGGAATCCTCGACGACCGAATCTGATTTTTCACATCTTAATTATTATCAACCATATCTTGGTATAATCTGAAAATTCAATCCTTTTTCATCTAGCTTTCATCCTTTATAACCTCTAATTGCGCCTTGCGGATCTCACTCATGAAATCCGAAGTGCTAACTAATTTATAAGACTTAATTGTCGCGATAACTTCTTCACCTTTATGGCTTACTGCGTAAACGACCACATTGACCTCACTAGGATAATACTTGATTTCACAATCAAAATCCTTTATCAACACTAACCATCTTCTTTGCCTTCTATTCAGTTCTTGCTGCTTGGAGAAGTATTTCAAACTCTTATGATCAGTATAGATGGTACACTTTGAAAACTTAACATACAGTTTCTCTTTCTTTATGTCTCACACTTTTCTCAAGTGACCAGCATGGTAGGACTTATTCCTTGAATAAATCAAAATTTATCGTAAGTGAGGTCAACAACAGATTTTTCCATCATCGGACGACATGCCTTATTCATCATAACCATAAACGTTGCTAGAGTATTCGCCAATCTAAACGACATCACACTTATATGTCCATATCGTGTCCGAAATGCTATCTTAGGGATGTCTGCCTCTTTTACTTTAAATTGATGATCACCATATCTGAGATCTATTATGAAGAACCAACTAGCATCTTTCAACAAATCAAACAGATCCTCAATCTGTGGCCACGGATATCTATTCTTCATCGTGAGCTTATCCACTCGCAGTTATCTATACGCACTCTCATACGTACGTCTTTCTTCTTCACAAACATCACCGGTGCACCCCACCAGGAAAACACTCGGTCTTATAAAACCTTTATCAAGGAGTTTTGGAAGTTGGGACATTAAATCTTTCATCTCGGATGGCGCCAGTCGGTAAGGTGCTTTTGTGATGGGCTGTGCTCCTGGTACTAACTCAATCTGAAATTCTACCTCTCGTTCCGGTGGCAACCCTGGAAGGTACTTTGGGAACACTTCTGGATAGTCACGAACTACATGAACATCTTTCAATCCTTTTGTCTCGGCTGTAGCTTTAACAACATACGCCAGGTAGGCACCGCACCCTCGCCTTATCAAACCTTCGGCTTTTATCATCGAAATGACGTTAAGCCCCAAACTTTCTTTATCACCGTATACCGTCGCCGTACCACCATCCAAAGATTTTAATCTTATCAACTCACTCTTACATACTATCTGAGCCTCAAACTCAGATAGCTAATCCATTCCCAGATTGCGTCGAACCCTCCTAAGACCATAACACAAATATAGCAGGGAAATTGCGTCCCTCTAGTTCTATCTAACCATTCTTAACCATTCACGAGATTTTAACTAACGTATCGCTAGTGGTTTCTTCATAACAGTCTCACGTACACAACTACATTCTTCATAGTGTTCTTATTTCACACTCGCTACCCCACGTAGCCTCATCCTTTCATGCCTTTTCAATTAGGATTCCTTGACAGTCACCCGTAATTCTCGATCATCTCTAATTTCTCAACATTCGCTTTATCACTCACGATCCCAACAAGTTCCCTCATAGAGTTAACTATTGCAGGTACACTACGTGTTTTAGCTCATTTCATTTGACTTATCTTTGTTTCTTTCATGTTTCTTCCACTTGGATTCCTAATCTTGGTAGCCCTTAATGCTTCAATGAGCTTTGTTGGCATTGGAATGTGAAACAAGTGAGAAACTCCCTTAGTGTAGTTGACTAGAAGCTCCAAGCGTGATCCTTCCTCATTACTTCCTTAGGTTGGAATCCTATTGCTTTCGTATATCATGTGGTCACACATTTCTTTAAAAGGTGTCAGGTTGGCACGTGTCCTACCACAGCATCCAGTACGACGTCCTCGTTCTCGTCTCTTTGCAACATTCGTCCTATCTTTTCTCTAAGGAAGTAATTAATGATTTGTAAGGTAAGTAGTTAATGATAGTGGCCAAGTGTAATTAACTCTTTACATTACTCCTCAGGTTCTACATACTTCCCTTTATGATTTATCATGTGCTAGTTTCTACTACTCAATCATGCAAACATATAAATAACCTACATTATTATCCTAGCAATTAAGCTAGCATACACACCTTATTCTCTAGCAATTAAGCTAACATACACACACATTCTTCTCTAGAAATTTAAGCTAGCATTTATACATTTCTCTACTTTCATTTAACATGCATATACATATATTCTTAAATCTTTACATGAACTCAATCATGTACTTTAACGTTCTCGAGCTTGCTTGAGAAACACATGGCTTTCTTGAACTGGCATCTTCCTTCTTTTCTTCCTTAAGTCCCATTCTCTGTTCGAGTCCAAGCATATAGGATGCTTATTTCTCTCGAACTTATGCTCTAATACCAACTTGTAAGGCCCCGGTCCCGGTGCCCTACATTGGATGTTGGATTTACTCATAAACACAGTTCTAAATATCAGAGTGAAATAAAACTTTCACGGAATAACTCAAAACATCAATCAATATGTTACAAAACAACACATCTTGTCTTAAACATAACATAAAAATTTCATAATCTTTCTTCTCAAGATGCCAGCCTTCCAGTCCCTACCATGTGTCATCCTCAAGCCAGCTCCTTTAATCTATTTCATGCATACTAAAAGTCAGCTACGTTGAGTGCGTTCTAGTTAATCAATTAACGTACAATACATTCATGTATATACTTATACGCGTCCAAAGATACGTATTTCATACTTTACTTTCTATTGCTCATTCATATATACTTTACACACATGCATACATATTTACACACTTTCTTTACTACTTTCCTATAACATACCGTAACTATCCTACTTCTACTATCTCGGATATTATTAGGGTCTGGTCCCTCAATCTCAGATATTTTCAAGGGTCTGGTCCCTTCTTTCCCAAATATTAATAGGGTCCGGTACCTCTAATTTAAGATATTATTAGAGTCTGGTCCCTAGTATCTCAGATATTATTAGGGTCTGGTGCCTTCTATCACAATCTCAGATATTATTAGGGTCTGGTCCCTCTATCTCAATATCAGATATTATTAGGGTCTAGTCCCTACTATCTCAGATATTATTAGGTCTGGTCCCTTTGTCTCGCTTAACCATACAACCATACATGTCCCGTCAATCGTCCATACGTTACTTCATACGTTTCCTATCATACGTGCATACTTTACATTTCTTTCAATTGCATATATAATAATAATATTTATATACGCACCTTCATACAATAATTAATAATAACATTCAATAAATAATCATACGCATATCATACACTTATCACTTTGGATAAGTGAATTAACTATCACATAGGAGTATGCACACAGCCCCGAAAAACGTCACAAAGAAAGGGGCTGGAACTCACCTGGATGTTGTTCCTCTCGGAGTTAATTGTAACATTACTCCTTAGTTGCCCACGTCTATCTGTTTAATAATTTATAGTATTAATTAAATACTTCTAACCCTGTCATTCTTCTAGGTTAGTGAAGTTCCTAACGAATCGCATCACATGAGAAAACAAATCACATCGAAACCATTCTCATGAAAACAATTCTAATGGAAACCATTCTCATGGAAACCATTCTCATGGAAACCATTCTCATGAAAACTATTCTCATGGAAATCATTCTCATGAAAACTATTCTCATGAAAACCATTCTCATGGAAACTATTCTCATGGAAATCATTCTTATGGAAACTATTCTCATGGAAACCATTCTAATGAAAACTATTCTCGTTGAAACCACTCTTATGAAAACCATTCTCATGGAAACCATTGTCATGGAAACTATTCTTATGAAAACTATTCTCATGAAAACCATTCTCATGGAAACTATTCTAATGGAAACCATTCTCACGGAAACCATTCCCATGGAAACTATTCTCACGAAAACTAATTCTCATGGAAACCATTCTCATGGAAACTATTCTCATGAAAACCATTCTCATGAAAACTATTCTCATGGAAACCATTCTCATGAAAACAATTTTCATGGAAACCATTTTAAAGCCATATTCCTCCGAGGTCCTTCCTTAAGACCCGATTTACTTTCCTTTCAAATTTCATGCAAAACCGACTTCGTTTACCCGTCCTTGTAACGAACCGAAAGCTACTTGTTTTACCCGATCCGAACCAACTAACCCATTTACTAGCAAGTTCATTACTTTATCACTAATCGTGGCCTGATCTATCATCCTACCAAGTTTCATGCAAATCCGTACACGAAAAGTTAGCCTTTTTAATAAACACGTAAATTTGAGGTTTTTGTTCGAAATCACTAGAATTGCCCAAAACCATATCAAACGAACTCCGAATTGAGTGATTCAAGTGACCACGCGACCGGGTCGCCGAGCTCTACCAGTGAGGCCTGCTTCCGCTGCCAGAATCCGCCGCCACTATTGCCGGAAAACTCAAACAGTCGCCGGAAATCTTTATTTTCCACTGTTACGGGTTTGCTGAGAAAAACCGGGATTCCCGACCTCTGATCTAAGATCCGTCTGGTGGAAATCTTCATTTATATTCTATGAATTTTTAGTTAAAATTTTAGACCGATCCGACGGTTAAATCTACGGAAATCGTCGGATCTTTGCAGGTGACTCTCATAAAAACGGGAATTTGGTGAAGAAGGAGGTTGGAGGTGATGAGGATTATAAAATGTGACGGTGGCTATGTTCATTGGAAGGGGGTAGAGTTTCATGTTTAACTTTTCATCTAATGACACTTAATCCCCTCATACTTTAGATAATTGCACTAATACTATCCATAATTCATTTAAACTCGATTATTTTAAATACCTCATGAAACTTGGTATGTTACAGTAAGAATCGAAAATATTTTCATGGATCGCTTAAAACATGTTTTACCAAAATGAAAATCGTTAAGTAGCACAATACTTTTTAAAGAAAAATGTTGTACCAAATTGTTTTGGGAAATGTCGAGTGAAATGGCTTTCACGGGGATGGAAACCTGCGAGTTGTTACTAGAATAAAAATAACAAATTTCCAAATTATGTATGTAAAAAGTTAGGGAGAAAGAGAAGATAAACGTTGGTGGTGATGAATGGGTGTCTGTTTCAAATTTTTGAATTGAAATTGGTAGGAATTGATAATAAGGGGGTGTTTTTGGTCTCCTTATGGCTTTTCCGTAAGTCATAAGTTACAAAGTTGTAACTTATGAAACTTTTCCTCTTACATCATATGCAATCCCAAACACCTTTTTAACTTTTGATAAAGTTAATAAGTCATAAGTTGGTGAAAATAAGCAATACTTTAAGGCCTAACCCCGGTGCCCTACATTAGGTGTTGGATTTACTCATAAATGCATCTCTTTATATCAGAGTGAATTACAAACTTTCGCTAGAATAATTAAAACTTCAAACATCATTACAAAATCTCAAATTTTAACAAACATTAAGACAAGTCTTATAAGTTCAAACATCACATAACATTAAATTTTGGTCTTCAGATGCTAGCTTCTTTATTCTTCTGCCTTGTATGCTTCTAAAGCTATCTGCTTCAGTCTATTTGTCTACGTGCACACTAAAAGTCAGCTACGCTGAGTGAGTTCTAGTTAATCAGGCAACATACATTACATTCACATACTTACATATACGTATCCGAAGATATATATTACACACTTAACCTACTTACCTTTCCTTAATGCATACATACATACCTACATTCTCTCAAACTTTCATGCTACATAGTAACTATCTCTACCATCTTAGATATTATTAGGGTTTGGTCCCTTCTATCTCAGATATTATAGGGTCTAGTCCCTTCCATCTTAGATATTATAGGGTCTGGTCCCTTCCATCTCAGATAATATACGGTCTGGTCCATTCCATCTTAGATATTATAGGGTCTGGTCCCTTCCATCTTAGATATTATTAGGGCCTGGTCCCTTCCATCTCTGATATTATTAGGGTCTGGTCCCTTCCATCTCTGATATTATTAGGGTCTGGTCCCTTCTATCTCAAATATTATTAGGTCCTGTGATGCGCTAAAAGATGTTATAAAATTATTAACTAAAATTATACTAATCTAGACACTAAGTGATTATTCTAGACTCTTAACTAACTAAAACTACTGACCAGTAAGTGAACCAGTCGACTCTAGTACAGCTAAGTAAGTCCGGATATCGAACCCACGAGACTTTTAGAGTCTGGCCCTCTAATCTCAGATATTATTAGGGTCTGGTCCCTACTATCTCAGATATTATTAGGGTCCGGTCCCTCTGTCACAATCTCAGATATTATTAGGGTCCGGTACCTTCTATCACAATCTCAGATATTATTAGGGTCTGGTCCCTCAATCTCAATTTCAGATATTATTAGGGTCTGGTCCCTACTATCTCAAATATTATTAGGTCCGGAACCTTTGTCGCGCTTAACCATACAACCATACATGTCCCGTCAATCGTCCATACATTACTTCATACGTTTCCTATCATACGTGCATACTTTACACTTCTTTCAATTGCATATATAATAATTATATTTATATACGCACCTTCATACAATAATTAATAAAAACATTCAATAAATAATCATACGCATATCATACACTTATCACTTAGGATAACTGTATTAACTATCACATAGGAGTCTGCACACAGCCCCGAAAAAGTCACAGAGAAAGGGGCTAGAACTCACCTGGATGTTGTTCCTCTCGGAGTTAATTGTAACACTTCTTCTTAGTTGCCCATGTCTATCTGTTTAATAATTTATAGTATTAAATAAATATTTCTAACCCTGTCATTCTTCTAGGTTAGTGAAGTTCCTAACGAAGTGCATCACATGGGAAAATAAATCGCATCGAAACCATTCTCATGAAAACCATTCTCATGGAAACTATTCTCATGAAAACCATTCTCATGGAAACCATTCTCATGTAAATTCTCATGGAAACCATTCTCATGAAAACCATTCTCATGGAAACTATCTTATGAAAACTATTCTCATGGAAACCATTCTCATGGAAACTATTCTCATGGAAATCATTCTTATGGAAACTATTCTCATGGAAACCATTCTAATGAAAACTATTCTCGTTGAAACCACTCTCATGAAAACCATTTTCATGGAAACTATTCTTATGAAAACTATTCTCATGAAAACCATTCTCATGGAAACTATTCTCATGGAAACCATTCTCAAGGAAACCATTCTCACGGAAACCATTCCCATGGAAACTATTCTCATGTAAACTAATTCTCATGGAAACCATTTTCATGGAAACTATTCTCATGAAAACCATTCTCATGAAAACTATTCTCATGGAAACCATTCTCATGAAAACAATTCTCATGGAAACCATTTTAGAGCCATATTCCTCCGAGGTCCTTCCTTAAGACCCGATTTACTTTCCTTTCAAATTTCGTGCAAAACCGACTTCGTTTACCCGTCCTTGTAATGAATCGAAAGCAACTTGTTTTACCCGATCCGAACCAACTAACCCATTTACTAGCAAATTCATTACTTTATCACTAATCGTGGTCTGATCTATCATCCTACCAAGTTTCATGCAAATCCGTACACGAAAAGTAAACCTTTTTAATAAAAACGTACCTTTGAGGTTTTTGTTCGAAATCACTCGAATAGCCCAAAACCATATCAAATGAACTCGGAATTGAGTGAGTGCACTTGATTGAAATTTTGTAATAAACAAATAATTAGATATTGTCGTATTTAAATTGTATGATAGTACCTTGTGAGCTGTAAACCAACAGTTCGCATCCCGGTATTTATGCCTTAGGTTGGGGTGCGACACCTCGCAATGGTGTCGAGCGTATTGTTGGTTCCTCGGATGAATCTTTTCAAGTTGGCTGGGCCTCAACCGTTCCGATTTAACGTCGTAACCAGATCAAGTTCAACGCTGGTCATTTTCCTGAGTTGCGCGTACACCTCCTCAAAGACAATGGGATCGTGGTTGTGTATCTCGTTTGCTACTTCATGCCTCCAACAATTACCTGTCGCGTCATGCCTCCCTAGGAGTTTAAATGGACAACACTTTTTAACACTATCGGTGCGCTTGACCGTGGCCTTCAGTTTCGGTTCCCCTCCACGATTGCATGCAAGGTCCACACCGTTTTTCCTTGACCATTGGACCACAATAACACACCCATGCTCCCATGGGACTCAATCTTCCAACTCATTATGGGACTCAAAAATTTGAAACAGTTTTAAGATCATTTTTAAAACATGTTCAAAATAATATAATAACTTAAACAAAAGCCAAAATAGCAAAACTAGTCCTTTATGTTTGGACGCTTTTTCAGTGGTTGTCCTATGAAAAACTTAATGGTAGAAAGGACATTCTATGTTTCAAATATATATCACGTTACGTCCTTCGGCACTAACCCTATTAATTTATCTTGTTAACTCAGATCACGTGACCCCCACGTGAGGGTAAATGAGTAATTTCCCAAACCAGCTCACTTCCCCCTTTTTATTACCCTCCCCCGTCGTTTCCCTCCCGCCATTAAAGAAATTAGGGTTTCAGTTTTATACCATTGAAACTGTAATCAAAATTGCGAAGGATGGGGTTATGTGAATGTGGTAAAGAAGCCGTAATAAAAGACTCTTGGACAGATAAAAACCCAGGTCGTCGATTCTATGTGTGCCCTGTCCAGGTACATAGTTCTTCTAATTTTTGCTTAACACAAGTAATTTATAGTTTTTGCTTGAAATAAGGTTCAAAATGCAAATTCATTGGATGGGTTGATCATAAAAAATGTCAAAGGTATGTGGACATCATACCTGGTCTGCTAAGAGCTAAGAATAGTCTTGAAGACGCTAACAACAGTCTTGAGGAAGCTAATAACAATCTTGAAGAAGCTAAGAATAAGCTTGAGGAAGCAAACAAGAACCTTGGATACAAAGCAAGCAAAATGAAAAAGAAGTTGATTGTTAGTTGGATAGGTTTCATGATCTATATACTTTTCTTCTAGATGAATGCAGCTTTTGTTTAGGTTAATGAAGTGCTTATGTTGTTTTGTAGTCTTGACTCTTGTGCTGTTGACTTATGACACTTTCTAATGTAAGTTTTCAAGGTTGATGAATGCAACTTTTGTTTAGATAAACTTTTAATTTTGAATGCAGCTGTTGTTTAGGTTTATGTTAATGTATTTTGACTGCACTTATGGTAGTGGCTCATGACTGCATTAAATGTGCATTTGACAATGTTGACTGCAATTGCTCACTCAAATGTTGCACTAACCAAATTGTTGCTGCACTAACACTAACCAAACAACTAGTCATTCATTACATAAACCAAGTTATTGCACTAACCAAATGTTCACTCTTATGTTAATGTATTTTGACTGCACTTATGATAGTGGCTCATGACTTCACTAAATGTGCATATGACAATGTTTACTGTAATTGTTCACTCAAATGTTACACTAACCAAATTGTTGTTGCACTAACACTAACCAAACAACTAGTCATTCATTACATAAACCAAGTTGTTGCACTAACCAAATGTTCACTCAAATGTTGACCGCACAAATCAAATGTTGACTGCAATTGCCAAATGTTGACTGCATTAACCAAACTGTTGCTGCATTCATCTTCACTCACTTGACAAAATTTTTTTAACTTATAAATCATTCACTAGAAAACCATAAGCATCCACCAAAGTCATTACATAAACCATTCACCATAGTCATTCATTACATAAATCAAGTTTTTCAAAACACCAAATTAGCATCCTAAAGTCATTAAACCAAGTTCAAACACCAAATTAACAACCAAACATATATTAACACAAATACTAGATAAAGGATAAACATAATTCAAAAGACAGCTTAAACTAACATCATGCACCATGTTCCAATAGACTAATCACCTTGCCTTGGTGCATGTCCTTATATTGTGTCTGTGTTGCCACACTTTGAACAAGCTCCTTTAGTTTCTTTCTTTGACAACTTACCACCTTGAGTCATTTCCTCTAACTCAAATGCTGATCACTTCCTTACTTTCTTTGGTCTTCCAGCTTGTTTGTTATGTTTTGGTGGAGTAAAGGAACTTGAGACTTTGGCCATAAGGGCCTGCCATTGATTGGGTTTATCTTAAAAGAATAAACTTGTCTCCACCTATCCATTGCATGCACTGGATGAACCCAACTTTCTAGTGCACCAACCTTTCCACCATTAACAACCTTGTACCAAATTGCTGCAACCACATGTTCGCATGGAATACCTGGATTGCATATATAACATAGTTTAAACACTATCTGACTAACTACATAATGACATACATACTATGGAATTGATATAATAGATAGTTGCATACCTGTCAGTTCCCACCTTCTACATGTACATGTCCACTAACATGATATAGATCCCCCCATTCCACTGAACATTATAATGTGATGCATTTGTCCTGATTTTTTGCAAGTCTTTGGTGGCAGTGGGTGTAAGAAAGCTTTCACTCTTGTCTATAACTTTTAAAACATTCACTATGCTTCTCGTTAAATATTCTCTTATGTATTCAAGTGCTTATATGATAGGCTTGTATCTGCCTTCCACTATCTTAACATTGAAAACCTCACACATGTTGTGAAGCAACATATCAGAACTGCTCTACCTATGAACAAATAAAAGAACTTGTTAATCAACACAAGATCCTTTATGTTGACAATTGACACATCAAAGAGATAAAGTACATATAAGAGAAGTGTGACTTAGACCAGTGCTTAGGATGAATGTTGGATAGCCATAAGTGGGCATCCTGGTTGAATGTAACGTTTCGGGTTTTACCGTATTTGTTTTGTTTTCATTTTATCGTTGTACGAACTTCATTTGGATCTTAATCCTTAATCATGGTTTTGGTCAAAAATCGGTCTAAGGATCAAGTAACCAAAGTAGTAAATGAGGATTGGTGCTAGTATGAACAAAATAATCAAAGTAAAAATAATAGGGATTGAACAACAGGATTTATACGAGGAAAATCCCTTGGTAACTAGTATCCCGCCTGCACAAAAACCTCAGGTAGTGAAAACTATCACTACCAATTATATTAAGCTCAAAAGAATTAGAAGTGATGGAACTACGGCTGATCGTGAATACAAAGTGTTTGCAAAGAGTTCTAAGTATGCTATGTGATGTGTCGTGTGTTTTGATCAGCTGTAATTTGATATATATATATATATATAAGTAAATACAACGGCTAATAACTACTTAAGCTATAATCTCGGTCACGTTCGCTTTACTCTTTCAACTTGACCGTTTAGGAGCGTTGACGAGAAGGGAAGACCAGGTAAAATATCTCGTCCATAATAATAGGAATTCTTGTAAGCACGTGTTATAGCTGCAAATAGATTAGAATATAATCGAAGTCGACTGTTGAGGATCCTTTCAATCATTCAGGATCCTTAGTCCCGAAAACAGTTGCCAAGAATAACTGATCTACGAGGATCAAAGATCATAGTCCCAACAATTGCCCCCAAACATGATAGATGTGAATGGGAAACAACTGTCATGTTTATCTCGAGGCGTTTTTGAATCGGATCGTTAGCGATAATGTGACGCGACCGTTGCCTGCCATTGCATCATTATCCTTAATAAATAGGTCTTCAACCATTATAACTTCTCTTTTATCATATTCAAAATCATATTCTGGTGACTATAATCCTCAGGTATTCCACTTTTTTCTCTCAAGTTTTTCCTTCATTATTTTTCATCTTTCCAAAATCTTCGATTATGCCGAAGAAAAACTTGAAAGCCATCTATTGTTCGAACCCTAGGGAAGTTGTTCCTGAACTTAGGTCTCAAAATCTTCTCAAAGACACTGCATCCGAAATTTGTAAATTCACTGACAAGGAGATCGAGAGTATTTCCACTTGCTTTCCCGAAGGAACCGTTTTTAGGCCCTATGTCCCTCAGGTTAGAAGTGATCATATCTCTAGTGACTGGGTTTGTTTCCAGCACTTCCTTTCTTACTCAGTTTCTCTTATCCTTTCCCCCACCTAACGAAAACCCTCTTTTCGTTCACCGGCATGAGCTACATTCAGGCTATGCCGATGATATGGAGAACCCTGCATACTGTTGAGAGATTGATTGAAGAAAGGAACCTTGATTTCAACATCTCAGCCTTATCTTACTTGTATACTTTAGTCATCCATGGCTCCAGCAGATTCGTATTTAAGAGTAAACCCTTCCAACCTCTTCTGATCACCAAAACCACACATAATGACCAGAGTTGGAAAAACCAGTTCTTCTTTGTTCTGAGATACTCCATCCCAAACGAGAATCAGTTACCAACCCGATGGATCCTCAAGGGTAGGATAGCGGATCCGAAGGATATGTGATTCTCTCTTTACTGATTAACTGATTAGAGTTTTGTTGTCTTTTATGCAGTGTCCAACTTTTCAGATCTTGCTGCTGATTTAGACAGTATGAAGAAGGCGAAGGTATTTTTGTCTCTGGATCCCTTTGACCGGAGATTTAAGGTTGTTGGATGTAAGACCCCGAATCCCGGGAACCCTACAGTTGGTATTCATTCATAATACTTATAAAAATACTTAAACTTGAAAACAGTTCCTTCCATTAAAATAACCAATTCAGAGTATAGTTCAGCGGAAAATCATAAATAATAAAACTAGTTCCCAAAACCCGGGAATTGTGCCCAAAACCAAGTAGAAATGTATTTAATAAAGCATTAAAAGAAAATGTTTATTATTATTAAAACTTCCGACTAAGCATGCCCTCCACCGTCCATGTAGCTTCGTGCACGTCCAAGCGGTAATGTATCCATCTCTTAACCTGAAACTCACACTAACATGCACACAAAGTCAGCTTGAGCTGAGTGAGTTCAAGTTTTAAATAATTGACATCTATAATAATAATCATAATAATCATTCCAAGAGTTTTAAAATAAAAGGGATACAACAGTTAGGCCATCTTCGTCAATAAATAATCATCCTTATATATATACATATATATATATATATAAACATCTTTATAATCATATCCCTATATATATATATATCTATATATATATATATATCATCCAAGTAATAACATCAGGGTCGAGTACACGTACAACCCAAACACGTAACATCTCATCCCCAACGTATGCAAACACAAAGTAGGCATGCGTAACATCCTTAGTCGATAACGACTAATAAACATCGCCAATTATTGGCCACACAATAATACATACAAACATACTATAACATCATCCCAAGGCCTACCCTATACAAGTAAGCCTATATAAAATAGTTTAAAAGTTTCATCAAGCAAAATCGCTTAGGTGTGCATGCAAGCCAAAAACTTAAAAGGAGTAAAAAGGGGCATCATGAACTCACTTGACACAAGGTACGATTTCATCACAAGCTAGAGGACTCCTAAGTAATCCCAAAACTTAAACACCTGTCGGTTTACATTCAAACATTACTAATGACATCAAAAAGACTCGTTTATCCTACGAGACGTTCTAACATGGTTCGAGTTACCTAAAGCCTCGACCTCATCAAACTCAATCAGAAAAGCCTCCACGGGACCTTACATACACCAACACGACCCTTAGATACTCCCGGGAATAAAGAATTCTCAAATTACCCCCGGAAGCACTAGGTGATACCAACACGTGCGTTTAAAAGTCGTTTAGGCAATTAACATCCAACTCAGCCCCGTGTGGACCCAATATGATAATTTCACAGCCAACAAGTCCACACGACGCTACACGAGTCAAATGGGTCGGTAACTCGCAAGTACAACGCACCAACTATTCAATAAACACAATTGCGCGTTGTACCGACCCGTTTGACTAACCGACAACCAATTCAGCCCCATAACTCATAAAAATGATTTTTCAACAGCCCGTACATCAACCCAAGTTCACCCGAGCTGAATTGGTCGTTAATCACATCAACCCTCGCGTTAAACGCAACAAACTACAATTCTAGTCAACCGAACACTAACATTCAAACTACAACTAGTTGACCAATCAAATGAACACCAACGAGCAATACGCGTGATATAATGATCAGTTAAGGTATAAAAGACTTGGGGAATCATAGAACTAACCTTCAATTGATGTTTTATGCTCAAACCTTGGATGGAAAGAAGAAAATTGCAGTGGTGGCTTCTTTGGTCCGATCGGCTGAAAGAATGGGAGCTAGGGTTTAGGTTTTTTTTTTATGATATCATAAAACATGTTACACTCTAGCCCTTCTAATTTGAGGGATATGGAAACTTGAAAGGAATGTTTAGATGATTTAACGTACCGGGATGACGAGAAATTTTTTGAGAAATGTTGGTTAAATCCCGAGAAATATACATACTTTACAAGCTTTAAATCTTTAAACCGAAAATTAACGGGCGTTACATTGGAGAAGAATCAACTAACTTGGACGAGAAGACTGCAAGTTCCTCAGAAACTATGTCTAGTAAGTTATAACTTGTGATTTTTTATTATAAATATAGTAAAAATAAAGAAGGTAACAGGTGATAGAAAACTTATCTTTTCTTGATGTTTTTTGTATAGGTGCACAGAAATCATCCTCTAAGCCATCCAAGAATCTGCTGGACCAAATCCAGCTACAAGATGTCGACAGCCTCATCTCATCTGGTTCTTCTGAAAAGAAGCCCATGAAAATCTCTAGCTTTGTACCGACAAAGACTATGACAACCCATTCCAAGGGCAGTGTGAAGAAAAAAAGAGATCCTGACGTGGAAATCCACAGTGCCCAGCAAGTGTTTGATCAACTTTCAGAAGTAAGGATCCTTTATCTTCAGACATAAATGTTTTGGTAGTATCTTTAACTTGCAAACTTTTTGCAGGCTGTGGCTAGTTTCAAGGCTCTGTATGATGAAAATGTTGCCAACACAGAGAAGGAGCTAGCCAAATATCGTGCCGGGATATCTCTAAAGGACAAGTTGATCATGGAACTACAGACTGAGAAGGGTGCCTTGGAGGATAGGTTGGCTCTTGCTGACATACGAGTTCAGGAACAAGTGGTGGAGGTTACAGAGCAGGCCAAGGCGTGGGCTAGCAAGGCGGTGCTTTCTGCCAGAACCAGTATGGCTGCAGAGGCTGAACACACCAGCTTTAACAGGTCTGCTTGGGATGTGACCATATGGGAGAAGGTACTGGCCGACTTTGGTGAGGAGAGTGAGGATGCTGGAGGAAACAAGAGGAACGAGGATGCTAGTACAAGTGGAGCGAAGTAGGATGTTCTGGGGACCAAGGAGGCTGGTGATGGTGATGGTGACGTGGCGAAGGAATGAGAGGGTAAATGGGCGATGAAGGATATAAAGAAAAGGCTTGAGCCTATTTTTTTATCATGTTTTAATGGTTTTTGTTGGTGGTTTATGCGGACAATAGTAGTTGTAATCCTCAGGATCGATGATCCCAAAGACAATTATCAAGGGTGGTTAGGGTGGAGGGATCCTCAACTTTTAGGCGATGAAGCCTTAACCGCCCTTGTCTCTTTAATTCCTACATGAACATATGATTAATCTTGTAATGACTTGACCCGGGTGGCTGGTCCACGTGTTGCTGGAGAAACCCGGGTCAACTTTTGGGCTTGCCAGTTGGTAATCTATCTCTTTTATTTTCTGTCTTGTCATGTGTTGCTTGTAGAGAATAGAGGATTCTTTATCCTTAGGATTTTTTTTAATTATTTACCTGGTAGAACAAACAACCAAAAGAAACATAATAGTTAGAAAAGTTGTGTTTAAATCCAACTATCTTGGGGACTAGCCCAATAAAACGTGAGGACAAGCCCAATAAATCATGGGGACAAGCCCAATAAATACGTGGGGATAAGCCCAATAAAACGTGGGGGCAAGCCCAATAAATACGGGCGACGAGCCGATCCTTGGCGTTGGCCCAAATAAACGCGGTGACGAGCCTAACCCGGCGTTGACCTTAACTTGTGTATTATGGTACGTCTACCATTTAATTCGTAGGATCCAAGATATGATCTTTAGCCATGAAATTGTCAGCCACGTATAGTGTACTGGTCCCACAGCCTCCGACCATACTCGGATAATCGTGCGCTCCAGGCGAGGGTGTCAAAACCCTAAATTCATGGGATAAGGTGAAGACCTTATAAACCTGAGGACAAGCCCAATTAAACTTAGGAGAGAGTTGGCCAACCTACTTTTTCCACTTGAGGGCCCTATTGCTCGGCATATTTGCAAACTTGACAAAATAAAAGCGTAACATAATGCATGTAATTATAAACATAAAGTAAATTTTACCAAGTGATGGATTGAAGTAACTGACTAGGATCAAGAATCCTGATCAACAAAAATACTTTTTCAGATGAATTGCATTCCAAGCCCTTGGGAGCATATTACCTTCCATATTCATCAAACGATATGCCCCCTTTCCAGCCTCGGATTCAATCAAGTAAGGACCTTCCCATTTGGGTGCTAACTTTCCATCAGCAGGATTAGTTGTATTTTGAAAAGCCTTTCTAAGAATTAAATCCCCAACTTCAAATCTTCTGATTCTGATATTTTTGTTGTATACACCAGCTATCTTTTGTTGGTAGGCGGCCATCTTGAATCTTGCTTGATCTCTAAGTTCTTCTATAGTATCTAGGTCTTGGACAAGATTCTCTTCATTCATCTGAGGATCACGGATGCTTGTTCTGGCTATTGGATACACCATTTCGGTGGGGATCACTGCTTTAACTCCAAAGAATAATGAGAACGGTGTTTATCCTGTGGCATTCTTTGGAGTTGTCTTATCTGCCCAGAGCACGTAGGGTAGTTCCTCAGCCCATTTACCTTTCTTCATTCCAAGCTTCTTCTACAAGTTGTTGATGATGATTTTTTTGCTTGATTCTGCTTGGCCATTTGCTTGTGGGTGGACTGGTATTGAAGTGATCATCTTGATTCCCCAGCTGTCACAAAAGTTAGTAGTTCTTTTCCCAATAAATTAGAAACCATTATCCCAAATAATTTCAGAAGGAATACCAAACCTAGTAAAAATATTACGTTTAATAAAGGATATGACTTTCTTTTCCCTGACTTGAGGGAATGCCTCAGGTTCAATCCATTTAGAGAAATAGTATGTCATTGCTAGCATAAAGACTCTTCCCCCTGGAGCTATAGGAAGTTTGCCTACTATATCCATTCCCCATTTCATAAACAGCCACGCGGAAATAATAGGGTATAAAGGTGTAAGGCCCCCAACACGGGAACCCTACTTTCTCGCTGGTTGGATTTACTCATTCATATAATTCGTAAAATCATAGTTAATTAAAAGATTTTGCGAAATTAAAAGTCAACCATTCATACATACCATAACCATCTTGTCTTAAAATAACTTAACATAAGTCTTTAAACATAAAATATAAATAACACGTGTCTCATCTTTTCTTTGATGCCAGTCTTCCTTTATTCACCACGTGTCTCCCTCAAGCCACCTGTCTCATCCTACTCACCTGCGTTCATACTAAAAGTCAGCTACGTTGAGTGAGTTCTAGTTAATCAATTAACATACAATACGTTCAAATCCGTACTTGTACGCGTCCGGAGATACGTATTTCGTACTTTATTTGCTAATACTCATTCATATATACTTTACGTTCATACATACGTATTTACACACTTCCTTTCCTACTTTCCTAAGGTATACCGTAAACTACTCTACTTCTACTATCTCGGATATTATTAGGGTCTGGTCCCTCAATCTCAGATATTTTTAGGGTCTGATATCTCTTCTCAGATATTAATAGGGTCCGGTCCCTCTAATCCCAGATATTATGAGGGTCTGGCCCCTACTATCTCAGATATTATTAGGGTTTGGTCCCTTCTATCACAATCTAAGATATTATTAGGGTCTGGTCCCTTTGTCTCGTTTAACCATACAACCATACATGTCTCGTCAATCGTTCATACATTACTTTCTATGCTTCCTATCATACGTGCATACTTTACACATCTTCCAGTTGCATATATAATAATTATATTTGTATACGCACATTCATACAACATTCAATAATAACATTAAATACATAATCATACATATATCATACACTTATCACTTAGGATAGGTGTATTAACTATCACTCAGGAGTATGCACACAACCCCGAAAAACGTCACAGAGAAAGGGGCTAGAACTCACCTGGATCCTGTTGCGTTCACCGTTAATAGTGATTTCTTTCTTCAATTGTGCCCGATTAACTGTTAATAACGTACACGTATTAATCCTTTATAATCTCATGTTATTCCTCTCTAAAGTTAACGGGGTTGATTTTTATGTTAACTGAACCGACATGTAACCTTCTCTAACCGTTCATATTAATTTAATTTACTTAACTTTATTTTATTAACGAATCGTCTTGATTAGTTTGCATTTTTAACGAGATTTATTATTATCGTATTTATATTTATTATTATTGTTGGGCTATATTTTGTGGTTTATACTTGTATTTTTGGGCTTAGGTCAGGTGTGTTATGTAAGCCGAGAATCTTATGGTTCTCGGTGGGCTTTGGGCTTTTGTTGGGCTGGTATGTTGGCTACCCTATTTATAGATATATTGTATAGGGTTTAGCATGGTGGACGTATGTGTGATTTTGGTTGTCTAGTATCATAAATACATTAGACGAGTATTGTAAACATTGTGCTTAAGCACCCGACGTTAATCATAACGTGTGTTTTGAAGCAATCCTTTGTGTTCTTTATAATTACTCTTGTATCATCTTGTGTTGGATTTCAGCACCAACATTAAGATCAGTTGATATCATATCGAAAGATCCTCCACGGGACTTACAATTGGTATCAGAGCCTTAGACCTATTCAGGCTCGTTATTGTGATATCAACGGATTCAAGAGTTATTCGTTTGGTGGTGTTTGGTGATTCTCCGGCGAGTTTCCCAATCGGAGAAGAAAAGAGTAATTCACGGAATTCAGTTGGCTGCTAATCTTATTTCATAATTCAGTTCTCGGGTGATTTTGGCAGTTCTCGGCCTCTAAACAAGGGTTTTTGGCGTATCATCAGTGTCTTCGGTAAAGAAATAGTGTTCTCGGTGATTATCGGTCAATCTTGCAGTTTTCGGTCAACATTTGTAGTATTCGGTTGAAGCTTGTTTTCGGTCAGAAATCGAACCGAGAACCTAGTTGGACCAGATTAATAAATTTTTTATAAAATGGAACAGTTAACCAATAGTAATGTGTCATCAAATGCCTCACTCCATCAAGAACTAGATTCCATAATGGGGACGACCACTCGTGTCCCTCATCTACTGTCGCATGAGGGATTCAGTGAGTGGAAATTTCGATTCAAGAAGTATGTTAAGATGAAAAATGCTAAGATCTGGAGAAGCATAGTTAGGGGACCCCAAATCATCACGTATCAACGTGAGAATTCAACTGAAGTTGTTGTGAAGCCTGTTGCAATGTATGATGATGATGATCTTGCTAAAGTTGAAGAGGATGAAAGGGCCCTACCAACCATAACTATGGCTCTCTCACCTGAGATTGCTTTAAGTTTTAGAGAACTTTAATCTGCTAAGGAGTTGTGGGAGGCGTTAATTGAAGTATATGAAGGAAATGAAGACATCAAGAGAAGTCGCCAAGATTTGCTGCGACAGAAATTCAATATGTTCAATCATGTGTTGGGAGAATCGCTAGAAACACAACTTCAAAGATTCATTGCTCTTGTGATTGAGATGAGATCCGCAAGCATCTATCTGGCAACATCCGAGATAAATAACAAGTTGGTGAACTCATTGCCCAAAAGCTGGGATATGAATGTTGCGGTTATCAATAAGACAAAAGATCTCAACAGGATGTTTATTTCTGAGATGATGGCCACCATTAAAGCATGTGACATGGATGACAAGCAACGTGCAATAAACCATGCAAACTCCTACAGCGTTGTTGGTTACAACGTCGCTTCCAACAATGCCCTCATCTCACAAGACAGCTTGTCTATGTTTAAAGCCACTCAGAAACTTCCACCTCAAGGAAACTTCCAAATGTTCAAATCCACTCAGAACCAGCCGTCGTCCATTCCATCTCAACCAGTCCAGTTTTCTTCACCAAACCTGCTCAAAGTAGTCAACCTCAATCATCTGGTGCTGCTTCAAATTAGAATTCCAATCAGATTCCCTGATGTGTGTCTAATAACCCTATAATAATGACCCTCACAACTAAGCTTTAATATTAAAACAAAAATCCTAAAACCACACACAACAGGCAAGTGTACCGATCGCAAGTAGTATAGACCTAGGAAGTCCGAGTATCGAACACGTGGACACGTAAGACACTAACGATTACTAACCCTAGACAAGACCTACCTAAGAATAATATTTAATTGATTTTTGATTTCTTTTAATATAACTGACCTAACTAGACTGACCGACAAAAGTTACCTAAAATAGAAAACTTAACGACAAACTAACTATGTTAACTTAGGATTGGGAAAAACGTCTACCTAGGTCTGAATCAAATTGTAGGCCTAACAAGCTAATGGAATGAATGACTTCAAGACACCGGTTCGTAAAGATGACACGACTAAGGATCGATCGGGCTCACTGGATTACCTCTCGGTCTCACTCAATAAACCCTAACTACTCAAATCGGCTAAAACGACCAAACCGGGAAATAATTGCTAACGTGTTCTAATGAAGGATCACCTCTCGGTCTCACCAACACTCGACCCTAATGGCAATGAATACTACACAACCAAGGATAGAGGAACAATTCAACTTAAACTAAAATAGATCAACTAGTTGCTCAGTACACCTAAAACTGACAAGAAACGAACTCGCTCTCGCGCAATTCTTATTCTAGCATGCAAAGATAATGAGACGACCCTAACTTCCTATCACCTCTCGGTCTCAAAGAAGGTGTTTAACCGCTGTACTTAATCCAATAAATCATGCAACAAAACCCTACGGTTGTACCTACCGCAAACAAACCCTAAACACAAAGTCTAGAATCAAACAATGCACCAATCAATCAACACAAAACTAATTAACCGACACACGGGGTTTATGCAATAATTCACCAAAATTTCCAGCCCTTAAACACAACTATTTCTTATCTAAATCAAACTTTACAATAACAATTCAAGTCTATCAATCAAACAATCCATAAAACCTATCAAACACTAACAATAATCATCATCCTAGGTAGAACTAGCAAGATTAGCCTCTCATATTATTTGGACAGCCATGAACATTTAATAAACACATCATTAAACTCATCTCAAACCTCAATTCAAACATCCAATGATCAACAATAATCAATAACAAATCAATCTTTCAAGTAATTGCAAAACTAGTTAACAATTAAACAAGAAAATCAAAGTTAATGAACAATGAAAAGATGTAAGGATATAGGCTGTTCCGAGGCTGTTCGTGGCTGTAAAAACTGATGGTTAATGATCCCGAGGCTTGGTTCTTGTGTCTTCTTCCTTCCCTAGCCGTCACAAGCTTCAAACCCTAACTGAAAAACCTTTTTCTCCTTTCCCTTGCCTGCTACCTGCTGCGATCGCAGCTGCTGTCCAGGCCTTAGGGTTTTTTAATTTTTTATATATTATATTATAATGTAAGATGTGGGCCTCCATGATGCATACAGGCCAGGCCTTGAGTTGTTTACTTGAAAACGTATGCATAAAATGCTCGTAAACTGCTCCAAAAGCTCGGTTTCTTTCTTTCTTGTAACCCATAACCTACAATATGAATAAACTTACGTAAAACTATATAAAACGAGTTAAAACAAATAAAATATAACATATTACGTAGATAAAAGGTGCGGAAAATACGTGTGTTTTACAACACATCAAATATCTATAACATCCCGAAATTTCTAAAGTAATATTTAATATATTATTTTGTCGGGTGAAATAAATGAGTTAGTGGATCGATAATAATAATAGCAAAATATGAAGACTTAGTAGGATAATTAGATGGGATTAGATATGGACCAAAAGGAAATATGGGCCTTAGGTCCATGGGCTTTAAGGGATATAAATATTCCCTAAACCCTAAACTATCATTCATTCCATCTTATTCTCTAACACTCCAAAACACACACACACCACACACACCGCCGGCGGCCGAGGAAAGGAACGAACAAGATCCGAGAGAGGGTGAGTGATTAGTTGTGATTAAACAAGTTAAACGAGATCCAAACAAGCTCAAAAAGGGTATGATTCTTGATCTTTGAAGTTTAAAGATCCAAGCTTTATAGTGTATAAACGACCGAAAACGGTTGGGGAATGTAGTGGGTGATGTTGAACCATAACAAGGGTGTTAAAATCGCCAAAATGCTTGATAGAAACCAAACAGCCGCTGGACTGGGCAACTTCGCCGCGAACTGGGCAACTTCGCCTTCAAAGCGATAACTTCGCCTTCAAAGCGACAACTTCGCCTGAGGCCAAGTTCGCCTAATTGATAACTTCGCTTACGGCCAAGTTCGCCTAACTGGTAACTTCGCCTGAGGCCAAGTTCGCCTAATTGATAACTTCGCTTACGGCCAGGTTCGCCTAAACTGGTAACTTTGCCTGAGGCCAAGTTCGCCTAATTGATAACTTCGCTTACGGCCAGCTCGACCCCAGCCAGGGGCTCTGCCCCTTGGACCCTGCTAGGGGCTGCCGCCCCTAGACCCTGCTGCCAGGGGCGCTGCCCCCGGACCCCCGTTCGTTGTGGGTTATATAAAGATAGAATTACAACATGAGTAGTAGTAGTTAAATATACGTGTAACTTATACAGTCAGCCGAGCTCAGTTAAAGAAGGGATTTACAACTATCGGAGGAAGAAGCAGAGTTCAGGTGAGTTTCTAGCCCCATTCCTTGTTATGTTTTCTGGGCTGTGTGCATACTCGATGTGAAGTGTGAATACACTTACCTTAAGTGGTAAGTGTATGCTATAGATGTTATACGAGGTATATATTTTATAATGCTTGTCGGTACGTGAACGATCTTCGGATATTGCACGTATCGCCAAGGATAGTAAATTCCAAGTGGTTGATAGTGTGTATGAATGTTATGATGTGACTTGTTTATTACGTAAATACCGAACTGATATGAAGTGTGATATAGGCAGGTAGAGGTAGAGTGTGTTAAAAGTGGCAAGAGTCTAGTAAGGGTGTTAGTGGCATAACGTGAGCGCGTGATAGGGAAAGCCTGTAAGTGCCATCGTTATTATGTGTGTATGATTGTTGATGTGACTTGCTTATTATGTAAATGATATGAAGCGTGTTGTAGACAAGTAGAGGTAGAGCGTGTTAAAAGTGGCAAGAGTCTAGTAAGGGTGTTAGTGGCATAACGTGAGCGCGTGATAGGGAAAGCCTGTACGTGCCATCGTTATTATGCGTGTATGATTGTTGATGTGACTTGCTTATTATGTAAATGATATGAAGCGTGTTGTAGACAAGTAGAGGTAGAGCGTGTTAAAAGTGGCAAGAGTCTAGTAAGAGTGTTAGTGGCATAACGATAGTACGTGGTAGGGTAAGCCTATACGTGCCTTCGTTATTAAAGTGGCAAAGTGGCATAACGTTTTACGTTATTAAAGTGGCAAAGTGGCATAACGTTATACGTTATTAAAGTGGCAAAGTGGCATAACGTTTTACGTTATTAAAGTGGCAAAGTGGCATAACGTTATACGTTATTAAAGTGGCAAAGTGGCATAACGTATACGTTATTAAAGTGGCAAAGTGGCATAACGCTATACGTTATTAAAGTGGCAAAGTGGCAAGGTAAGCAGGTTAGATGTGAAAGTGTGAATACACTTACCTTAAGTGGTAAGTGTATAGATGTTATACAAGTAGCTATTATGTAATGCTTGTCGGTACGTGAACGATCTTCGGATATTGCACGTATCGCCAAGGATAGTGATTGTCAAGTGGTTGTTAGTATGTATGTATTCTATGATGTGACTTGCTTATTATGTAAATATTGTATTGATATAAAGTGTGCTGTAGACAAATAGAGGTAGAGTGTGATAGAAGTGGCAGAGTCTAGTAAGAGTGTTAGTGGCATGACGATAGTACGTGGTAGGGTAAGCCTATACATGACTTCGTTATTAAAGTGGCAAAGTGGCATAACGTTATCCGTTATTAAAGTGGCAAAGTGGCATAACGATATTCGTTATTAAAGTGGCATCAAGTGGCATAAAGTGGCATAAGTGGCTAAGCTGTAGGGGTAATTAAGAGGCTAAGCTATAGGGGTAATTAAGTGGTTAAGCAGTGGCATGTTAGACTGTGGACTATGTGTCTTCGGATACGTATATATTGTATGTAGTGGTTGTATGATAAGTTGCTTGATTAACTAGAACTCACTCAGCGTAGCTGACTTTTAGTATGCACGCAGGTGAGTAGAATGAGACAGCTAGCTTGAGCGGGCACATGGTGGGCGAATAGGAGACTGGCATCTGAAGACTCAAGATGTTTTAATGTAATTGACGTTTATTTTGAAAGACAAGAATGTTTAATTAAGGCAAGTTTTGGATTGCTGTAACGTTTCATGAAAGTTTTTATATTCCGCGAAAGTTTTAATGAACTCTGATTTGTAAGAACTGTGTTTATGAGTAAATCCGACGCTAAAGTAGGGCTACCGGGTTCGAGGCCTTACAATATCCCCATACTTAAGACTTTTTCGTCCCTGAAAAAGAATACTACACAGGATCATACTCGAGTTCAACCGACAACTCTTGGTTTTATTTATTTACTACTATTATTATTATTAATATTATTATTATTATTATTATTATTATTTTTAAAGTATTATAACAAGTGACCCGTTACCTCTTCCAACTTTCACCTAATAAGCTAGATCAGGTCGATTGCCGGTATTGCTGTCCACTTTAAACTCATGCCCCTAATACTTACCGAGGCAAATAAGGCGTGACAATTTCATTAATTTGTATGACTAAATGGAACCCACACCTAAAAGCCCTGCTGCCACTTCACCAATTCCATTATGGTTTTACCGGGCCGAGCCACCCCAACTTGACTTAAACCTTTTGCCACATGATTAAAACATTTTGACTCATATACAAACTATAAACTCTAGCTCTCTTTCAAGCACGCAATTACAAATGCATTCTTTCTTTTATTTATTTTTCTTTTTCTGCCTTTTGGCTTTTTGCAATTTTTTTTTTGAAATCTCAAAGTACATGGCTTTGCCTGAATAGAAACAAATACAAAAGATAAAACAACTAATATAAACAGACGATCATGTGACTCGAGGCTTGAGTATGACCCGGCTTTTCATTCCAGTCCTGTCACGAGCTTAGTTAAACAAACAAAACCCTAAGATGTTTCCCACTATAGTCAGGCCATTTAAGAGGTTCAATTAGGTCAACAACCAAACCGTCCTTTCATTCTCAAAGGCTGAGCCTACCGACACACGATTACTGAGTTTAAACCGTTCGGTTACCATACATTACGTGCGGGTCTAATGGGCACTGTTCTTATTTATTATATATATATTTTTTGAAAACACCAAGAAGTTATAAAATAACCACTACTCGGTAATAATATCATCTCCTGTTTAACGTAGAGAAAACAAATTTCAAGGGACTATTTTTTCAAAATTTTTCAAATTTTTATTATTTTATTTATTTATTTATATTTTTTTATATATTTTTTTCAATAATTTTCCTACAACTAAGTAAAATAAACCCCATCCCCACTTAGAACGAAATCGTCCTCGATGAGTATAAGGAAAAGAAATAAAATAAAATAAGAATAAAACAGAAAATAAAAATAAAGTATACAAGACTAAAACAAAGAACGGGTTACTCCCCTGGTTTGTGTGCAGAATCTTCAACAGCTGAGTAGTATCTAAACGACCCTATAGCTTTTCATTCGCGGCCGCAACCTAGGGAGAACCTGTTCCACAATGCCATCGTAGCTACCATGCATAATATAACCTGCAGAACTCAAACTCGCTCATATGTAGCGGCGTAAAACACGGAAAACAAAAACATAAACAAATAAACATATTTTTGTGTTTTTGGTTTTTATACTTTTTTTTATAGGATACTCCTTAAATTGACCGACTCGAATGGAGATTGAGTACGATCGATTTCATCTTGGAAAAACCTGAAATAGAAAAAACAAAGAAAACAGATAGCATCACACAAATACAGAAATACAAACTCCACAACTCGGGCAGTCTCCCGAGTGATGCGTCCACACGTCTACATCTCGGAGAGTGGGTCAAGGTAGAGTACCTCGACCGTCTGATTAGTCATCGGCTCGCTAGTGTAGTGCATCAGTCCATCACCGTTCACCATAAATGTCCCGCCTTTATCCTTTATCTCAACAGTGCCATCCGAGAAAACCTCAGTAATCATAAAAGGACCTGACCAACGGGATCTCAACTTTCCCGGGAATAACCTCAACCGGGAATTATGCCATAAGACCATATCCCCACACTTAAACTGCTCAATACCCTCTAACTTACGATCCTGTGGTTCCTTCACCTACTGCTTATAACCATCTAACTACGCATAAGTACGGTCCCGTAACTCCTCCAACTCAAACAACTGATGAACACGATGATCTCCGGTAGATAACTCAGAATCAAAGGAAGATGACTCAATTTTAGCATCAGGGGGTTGTTTAGTCAAGGCGACCATCTCAACCTCCGGGGTTTCCCTATCTAGGATATGTGTGGCTGAGGCGGGGCCTCCACCGAGGTTACTGGAAATCTCCCCCACATGAGTCATGATCGTATCAATGAAGCATAGGGAGTCATCAGTTGATTTGGGATGCTTAAATGACTTTCAAACGTCAAACGTGACGTTCTCATCCCCGAATCAAAGGATCAGTTTGCCATCGCGAACATCGATCAACGCATGTGCGGTGGCCAGAAAAGGTCTGCCCAAAATGAGTGGAACATTATCATCCTCATTCATGTCAAGAATAACGAAGTCCACCGGGAAAATGAACTTACCAATGCGAATGAGCATGTTCTCAACAATCCCACGCGGATACTTCACGGAACGATCAGCAAGCTGGATACTCATCCTGGTAGGCCTCGGTTCGCCTAAACCCAGCTTTCGATACACAGAATACGGCATGAGATTGATACTGGCACCAAGATCAGCCAGCGCATGAACCACTGTATCATCACTCAAGGTGCAGGGAATTGTGAAACTCCCTGGATCGGCTCCCTTCTCTGGTAACTTCCTCTGTAAGATAGCAGAACAATTAGCACTCAAAGGGGTGGAAGCGACCTCAGCTAACTTCTCCTTGTTCGAAATAATATTCCTTAAGGAACTTCGCATGTTTAGGCATCTGAGTGAGTGCCTCAAGGAATGGGATATTGAGGTAAAGCTGCTTCAAAAGATCAAGGAATTTGGAGTTCTGCTCCTCATCTCTATCTCTACGGACTCTAAAATAGAAAACTTAACGACAAACTAACTGTGTTAACTTAGGATGGAGAAAAACGTTTACCTAGGTCTGAATCAAATTGTAGGCCTAACAAGCAAATGGAATGAATGACTTCAAGACACCGGTTCCTAAAGATGACACGACTAAGTATCGCTCGGGCTCACTGGATTACCTCTCGGTCTCACTCAATAAACCCTAACTACTCAAAATCGGCTAAAACGACCAAACCGGGAAATAATTGCTAACGTGTTCTAATGAAGGATCACCTCTCGGTCTCACCAACACTCGACCCTAATGGCAATGAATACTACACAACCAAGGATAGAGGAACAATTCAAATTAAACTAAAATAGATCAACTAGTTGCTCAAAACACCTAAAGCTGACAAGAAACGAACTCGCTCTCACGCAATTCTTATTCTAGCATGCAAAGATAATGAGACGACCCTAACTTCCTATCACCTCTCGGTCTCAAAGAAGGTGTTTAACCGCTGTACTTAATCCAATAAATCATGCAACAAAACCCTACGGTTGTACCTACCGCAAACAAACACTAAACACAAAGTCTAGAATCAAACAATGCACCGATCAATCAACACAAAACTAATTAACCGACACACGGGGTTTATGCAATAATTCACCAAAATTTCCAGCCCTTAAACACAACCTATTTCATATCTAAATCAAACTTTACAATAACAATTCAAGTCTATCAATCAAACAATCCATAAAACCTATCAAACACTAACAATAATCATCATCCTAGGTAGAACTAGCAAGATTAGCCTCTCATATTATTTGGACAGCCATGAACATTTAATAAACACATCATTAAACTCATCTCAAACCTCAATTCAAACATCCAATGATCAACAATAATCAATAACAAATCAATCTTTCAAGTAATTGCAAAACTAGTTAACAATTAAACAAGAAAATCAAAGTTAATGAACAATGAAAAGATGTAAGGATATAGGCTGTTCCGAGGCTGTTCGTGGCTGTAAAAACTGATGGTTAATGATCCCGAGGCTTGGTTCTTGTGTCTTCTTCCTTCCCTAGCCGTCACAAGCTTCAAACCCTAACCGAAAAACCTTTTTCTCCTTTCCCTTGCCTGCTACCTGCTGCGATCGCAGCTGCTGTCCAGGCCTTAGGGTTTTTTAATTTTTTATATATTATATTATAATGTAAGATGTGGGCCTCCATGATGCATACGGGCCGGGCCTTGAGTTGTTTACTTGAAAACGTATGCGTAAAATGCTCGTAAACTGCTCCAAAAGCTCGGTTTCTTTATTTCTTGTAACCCCTAACCTACAATATGAATAAACTTACGTAAAACCTGTATAAAACGAGTTAATACAAATAAAATATAATATATTACGTAGATAAAAGGTGCGGAAAATACGTGTGTTTTACAACACATCATTCCCTCTATCCCAAAGGAAACTCAAGAGAACATAGCTTTAATTGCGGGATTCATGAACTGCTACAATGCATTCCTGGCTGGAGATTTGGTTCAACCTGTTGTTGCTGCTGAGCTTGATCAAATCCATCCAGATGATGTTGAAGAAATGGATATCTCTTGGCAAATCGCCATGGCAGTATTTCTGGCCAAGAAGTTCACTCAGAGAACGGGAAGGAACAATTGGAATATGCCAAACAACCAGAAGGTGGGTTTTAACAAGGATACTCTGAGATGCTACAACTGTCATGAGCAGGGTCATTTTGCTTGTGAATTTACCAACCCAGCAAAGCAAGGAAACGCCGAAAGGGCGTTGGTTCCAGTGAGAAATGCTATAGGAGAAGTTGGGGGGAGCTCGGGAAATGGTGAGGAGCAGATCAGGGAACTTCAATTTGCGTTCATGGCCTTCACTTCTTCCAGCTCATCTGAGGTAAATTTTCAACCATGTTCTCAAGATTGTGTTGACAAAATTAATTTATACAAACTCCACAATGATAACTTGCTTAGAGATATGGAGAGAGTGAAATCTGAAAACTTTAAACTTAAGAAAAATGAAAAAGCCTTTTTAGATAAAATTGAAGCAAATCAAAAGGATTTTTCTAAGCTTAAATTTGAATTTAGCATAAAGTGTTGTCACCATCTAGATGCCAAGCAGGAGATTGCTGAATTAACTGCTAAACTGGAAGCCTCCAAAATTGAAAATTTGAATTTAACTGCTAAATTTGAAAGAGCTGAGCTTGATTTTAAAAAATTCGAGGGTTCCAGTAAAATAGTTAGCTCAATGATTGATAGTCAGGTACCCCCACCCTGCAATAACAACTATGTTCAACTTCTTGTCACCAAAGAACAGGAAGAAAAGATACAGGGCATGAAGTATGGTAAACAAGATAAGAATGACAAGTCTGATCTTGTGAATACAGATGTATCCACTTCAGGAGTGAAAGATTCTAACGTGTTTACTTCATGTGCAGAGAAAGTAGTTGTTGAGGATTGGACTGATGAGGATGATGACTCTTGTGTTTCGTTTAATAAAGACATTAACTCTGATGTTTCTTTAAAACTGCCTGTTTTGAATTCTGATATGTCGTCGGTTTGTGTAGGCTCTGGTGTTAAGAGCAAAGACAATTGTGTGGTTGATTCTGTTAAAACTGTGAAATCTGATGATGTGGGTTTTGATAAGAAAACTAAAAATAAAAGTTTAACTAAAAACTGCTCACCACCCAAGTTCATTAAAAAGGGATGCTCAAATGAACTAAAGGGGGTCGAACCGAACAATGTGTCAAACAATAAATATCAAGCTAAACGTACTGACCCACACAATAGGTCAAAAGAAAAGGTTAACCATAATGATTTTTATGTAAAACGTCAAACTTGTTTAACTGTGGGGTTCCTGGTCATATTGCTAGAAACTGTCCATATCGTCCATATGTGCCTTACTATGGATTTTACCAGAGGAATATGCCTCGTGATACCTATCGACGAAATTTTTGGTATCACAAGGCAAATCCTTTTTATGGTGATTGGAACAGGAAAAAAACTGGTAGGTTTAGTCCTCATCAGACCAAGCCTGACATGTCTAGTAAAAGGAATAGAAACTATGTTTCTACTTCAAAAACGAACTCGATTTCTAAGCCTCGGCCTGTCGGGAGAACAAATTCATTTGTTCCATCTACACGCAAACCGGAGATTAAACCATCCATTCGTATAAACAACATTAAATCTTTCAATGGTAAATATAAATGGATGCCTAAGTCTCCGGTAAATAAGGTTTCTTCTTCCATTTTAGATAATCGAGAAGATATGTCATGGCAGCCCGTAACCAGGATAGACGAGTCAGGAGTACCCAGTGTCACTATGGACTGGGTGCCAAAATCTAATTAATCTCGCACTTTGTGCAGGAGCAGCTATGGAGGAATATCATCAGACCTTGGTATGTTGATAGTGGCTGTTCTAGGCACATGACAGGAGACATTTCCCAGCTACACGAAATTCAAACTTTTAATGGTGGGTATGTTTCCTTTGCGGGTGGAGAAAAAGGGAAGATCACACAGAATGGTACTATAAGTAACGGTGTTCTGAAATTTGAGAATGTTAATTTTGTTCCAGAGTTGAAGCATAGTTTGTTGAGCGTATCACAAATCTGTGATAAAGGGTTTTAAACTCATTTTACTAAAAGGAAGTGTTTGATTTTGAAACCGGGTATCATTATACCTGAAGACTGGATTCTTGTTCGATCACAAAGAAAAGATAATGCTTACGTGATCGACATGAACAAAAATGTTCCTAATGAAATAACCTGTTTGTTCTCAAAAGTGTCTGAACATAATGCAATGCTTTGGCATCGTCGCCTGGGTCATGCTAATATGAAAAATCTGAATCGTCTTGCTAAAAATGATTTGGTACGTGGATTACCCGTTAAAGATTTTGTTACCATTGAAAAATGTGTGGCCTGTGCTCTGGGCAAGCATCATCGAAAATCTCACAAGCCAAAACTGATTAATACCATCTCATCAGTTTTTCAGCTATTGCATATGGATCTTTTTGGTCCAGTTCATGTCTTAAGTCTTTCTCGCAGCTCTTATTGTTTGGTTATCACTAATGATTACTCACGTTTTACTTGGGTACTTTTCTTGTCGAATAAGTGAAACTGCAGAGTTGATCAAGAGGTTCGTGGTGCTGATGGAAAATCAGCTGAATCTGAAGCTGAAAGGAATTCGTTGTGACAATAGTACGGAGTTCAAGAATGCTTCATTGAATTATTTTTGTTCAGAAAAGGGGGTGCTTCGTTAGTACAGCTCAGCTCAGAGACCACAACAGAATGGTGTGGCGGAAAGGAGAAACAGAACTCTTATCGAGGCAGCAAGGACCATGCTGTGTGACTCTAAATTGCCTCTGTTCTTCTGGGCTGAAGCCATCAACACGGCCTGCTATGTTCAGAATCGGGAGATAATCAACAAATCTAAAATGAAAAATCCGTATGAGATCGTTTATGGTCATAAGCCTACTGTTGCACACTTCAGAGCCTTTGGCTGTCCATGTACTCTACTGAATCTTGAGTCGACTCCGAAGTTTGGTGCCAAAGCTGATGATTGTTACTTTGTTGGGTATGCTGGTCACACCGCCTACAGAATCTACAATAAGTCAACTAAACAGATTCTTGAATCTTATGATGTTTGTTGGCTGGAAGAAAACGAGACTAATACACATGTTGGTCCGGACTGGCTGTTCGACTACAATGAACTCTTCAAGCCATTCAATGTAGTTCCGGTCATCAACACAGAAACTATAGGTGGTGCCACTGCAGACACTGAGAGAGAAGGTTCACATGCAGTACCTAACATATCTCCTTTGTTGATGATGATGTCACAGAACCGCTTGATGACAAACCACCTGTGTCCGTCACCTATTCGTTAAATCTTCGAGAGCACTTTGTTTCCCTATGTCATTCCGAATGAATACGTTGCCAGCACTTCGTACTCACATAGTACGGCAGCTTCTGGATGGAAGAATCCACTCACTGATGTCGGTGAAAATATATCAAACTTATCTCCTATTGGAGATGTTCCCGAACAGCCAATTCTGACAAGAACCCAACGAAATTATCCTATTGAGAATGTTATCGGCTCTCTTGAAGCAGGTGTGTCCACCAAAAGTCAGACAGGACACATAAACAGTTGTTTGTTTTCTTGCTTCATCTCTCAGATTGAGCCGAAGTCGTTGGAAATGGCTCTTCAAGAACCAAGTTGGGTGGATGCCATGCACGAAGAGTTGAATCAGTTCGATAAGCTGAAAGTGTGGAAGTTAGTTGAACTGCCAGGGGGAAAGAAAGCACTAGATACAAGATGGGTTTTCCGAAACAAGTAAGATAAGACGGAAGTTATTGTTAGAAACAAGGCACGGTTAGTTGTTCGTGGTTTTCGTCAGGTTGAAGGGTTAGATTACACCGAAGTCTATGCTCCTGTAGCTAGACTTAAGGCCATTCGGATTTTTCTGGCCTATGCGTCTTTCATGGGAGTCACGGTATATCAGATGGATGTTAAAACCGCATTTTTGTATGATGAAATTAAGGAAGAGATTTACGTGGATCAGCCACTGGGGTTTGTAGACCCTAAGAATCCTAATCATGTCTACAAGTTGGATAAAGCACTATATGTAGGTTCCCAGCCGGATCTACACGAGATATCGCGTACTACGCAGGTGCGGAATCCCTACGTAAGACGTTACGAGTATAGAAAACAATACGAGCTAACACACGATACGATAACCAAACACACGTTGTATTCCAACCGTAAGCACGTGATACAATGATCACTGAATACAAAACTCTCTGACTCGAATACACAAACTCTTAATCTATTAACTTCTTATGAATAAGCCGTAACAATCAGCTTATATAGACACGACAACTTCGCCTGGTATGTTCAGGCGAAGTTGTCCCTAACTTCGCTTGTCTAACAAGTTCGCCCATATAAGCGAACTTGTTAGTAACTTCGCTTACATACAAAACTCAAATCTAACTAACACGATTACAGACACTCGACACTGAACTACTGACATCATGCACCAACAGACTCCCCCTTGGCAGTAGCTTCATCTCTTTAGCTTCAAACACGTGTCTTGTAATCTTCAATCTTCTATCTTCAAGCATGCACTCCTTCTCGAACACAAACCGAGACAACTCTTTGATATTTCCTCGCTTCGTCTTTCCAAGCAGGAATATAAAATATCTTCTTGTCATTCAACACCTGCAAATCAGCTTGCGATAAGTTTACCAAGTGCATCGGATCGTACACTCTAAGCAGTTCTTGTTCATCTACGTCTTCCATCACTGCCTCAGCTGTCTCACAATCTACAAACCACCATTTCAGGTCTTTAAGCACATCCTTGGACATTAGCTTCATCGGTACTTCTTTCAAACACCGGATCGGTTTATACTTCATAATCATCCAAGGCTTTCCATCAGCTCTCAAACCTCTATCCTTGTCTTCAACAAGTTTTCCCTTTTGTGGCTTCAACAGCTCAAATTTCTTCTCTTTTATACTCTCTTTCCACACAATTTTCCCAATGACTCTAGCCATATTATCGTCACTTCTGTTTATCAATCCCAATCTGGCTAAGTCTTTCACTTCACATTCTGGCAGTGTATTCAACGATCTTAACATTCTTCTAAAGTACTGAACACCGTCATACCTTTTAATCACGAAGAGCCTCAACTGCTCATCGTATATCCAGCAAATAATCCCTTTTCTCGCTTCAGCATAACCTTTAATGTTGTAACTCTTCTTAAACATTGTAGGGACCGCCGGTTTCTTCGTTTTGACGAACCACTGAGCATAGCCTTCCTTCCATCTAGGCTGCTCTTCCCATTCAGACTCATCATTCCCAATCTGTTGACTCATATCTACGTTCTCGACTTGCCGTATCTCATGCTCCACATTCTCCTCTACTATCTCTCCCTCTTCTATCTCTGTATCAATCACAATCTCTTCACCAATTTTCTCTATCACATCACTCGGTAGTACATCATCGTCAACCAAAACATCATCCATCTCCTCTACGTCCACCACCACCACATCATCACCACCAGCTGCAGATGTCGACTCCCCCTGAGTTGTGGAAGTTCCAAGAGCTTGATCAGTTCTTGGCAACTCACCACCTGCATCTTTCGATGCATTGGGATCATCGTCTCTATCATTTCGTCTCTTGGTCCTCAACTCGTCGCCTTTACAGCTCGTCTCCCCCTGAGATGCCAAGAACTCCTTGAAAGCATCTATGATTTTTCCATGTTGTACCAGGAGGGATGACTGCATCTGATTCTCTGTAACTAGGCGCTGAATAGCCTGGGTCTGGATAAGATTAATCCTTGACTGCTCTGCCACGACCCGTTCCAGTGCTGCTATTCGTTCTGAATCTGATAGGGTTGCATCGAAATCGAACATCATATGTGATATATCTTGAGTGTACTGAGGAGGGATTTCCGATGTCACCGGGACCTCAGAAGTAGAAATAGACGTAACCGCAGGTGGTATCGTCATCGATAGCCCTGCAGTGGCCACAACAGTCGACTCTATAAATTGTGCCACGACCTCCGATGGAGTAACGGTCGGAGGCGGCAATGAAACGATCTCAGGAGTCGAAAGTTGGAAAGTAGTGGGTGGGAGGCCAAAAGTAGACGAGGTAGCCACCACGGGAACACCCGTAGCGCTTGGCCTTGTAACCTGTAGGGATGAGGGAACCATTGTCATACCGGATAGTGCTGGTGGAGTGAAACGTACCACCCTAGAGCTCTCACCGGCTCCTGATCCTGCACCTATCCGTTCCCTTCTTGACCTCCGGATCAACTGTTGTACCTCTTCCTCATAATCAGACTCGCTATCATCATCTGTTCTCTTTCTTTTCCCATGTAGTCTTTCTCGAGTCACCATAATCCTTCTGGCCTCTGCCACTTCATCATCAGAATCAGAACCAGCCACCGTAGCAGCTGTCCTAGTAACATTCACAGTCGAAGCACGTTCAACCTGGACCTGTACGTTCTCCTCTGGATCCACCCGATCCATATCAAAGAAGCCTTGACCACCAAATTCTGCATCAAGGTCCACGTTCTCCTCCGGTGACACAACAGGAGCAGCAGGTATAGCTTGAGGTGCTCCTGCCTGTTGTGATGCCGGGTCCCTAAACTCGTCCCCTCGAGCAGGCACATACCCCGGGTTGATCAAGTACCCAAAGAGTGGAGTATGTCGAGGACGGAGCTCATGTTTGCTCCTCGCACTGGAGGATCTACATTGGGCGAAGATCCATTTGTTCACACTCTCAACGTATCGGATCGGACGGCGCTGAGGAAGCGTTGGAGCAACATGATTCAAGATCATTTGTAGGAATCTTGGATACATAATGAATCGCTCACGCGCCATCGCTCTTCTTTGACGATCAATCTCATAAAAGACCATCTGACTAAAGCTGAATCGCTTGTTGTAAGTCAGAGCAGTCATCGCTGACTGCATGGTCGCGCCCATGCCATCAGTGCCCGCCTTTCTCCCTAACATGCAAACGATCATAACATGCATGAGAAAGCGCCACTGGTCAAGTAAAAAGCCTTTCCTCCTCTGCGTATCCCCCAAGGGACCAGAGTATCCCATTCTCAAAAACGCTCCATCACGGAAAGGAGCTACAAACTCTGTCGGGTCATCCCTTGTCTCATTCCCAAATCGTAAAGCCGCCCGGATTTGTTCAGAAGAGAACTGAACAATCTGATTGTTGACTGTTGCGCGCATCACCGGGGGCTCGACTCTACAGTCGTATTCCACTGTCTGCCAAAAATCCTCAATATTGGGCAAGGATATTGGCAGAGTTGTTGTAATCGCATGGAATATCCTCGAGCGTAAAAGAAAAGTGATGATTTCGTGGAAATCATCAACTCCGCTCGCCTCCAGGTCTAAGGTTATGTACATGTTGTGACCCGGGAAGAACTGTCTCTGGTGATCACCTCCGTCATCACCGCCTGCACCACCTGCTCCAGCAACAGCAGCCATATCTGCAACAAACAGGTTAAGTTAGATAAACGTCAAAGCGAATCACAAGTTCGCCTGTTACCATGAGCGAAGTTGTGATCAATTCTGTATAGGCGAAGTTAAAGGTGGGGCGAAGTTGGGAAACAACTTCGCTTCAACTTGAACTTCGTCTGATAATAGTTAAGTAAAATGGTCCAGGCGAAGTTACTGATAACTTCGCCTAATCACAACATCGCCTCATAAATTGTTTCAAAATCAATAATCAGGCGAAGTTAAACCTCAGGCGAAGTTACGGATAACTTCGCCTAAACTGTAACTTCGCCGAATTTGAATCGCAACAGTTAGGGATTTTGAACGACGTGTAGATGATGATTTCGGAGATCGAGGACTCCGAAATACATGATTTTATGAAGTTTTAGACGTTCAAGTAGTTTACTATCACGTAAAAACAAGTTTGAAATCGGGTGTTTAAGGTTTCGAAAGACGAGGTCGATAATCGAGTCAAAACGACCGATGATCAACCTCAAAAACATTGATTATACGATACTATAAACCCTACACACCTTTAATCTGATTAGAATCGAAGTAACAAAAACATATTTGTGATATCGATAAGTTCGCTGAAGTTTCAGAGGATAAGTTCGCTGAGATTTTGAAATAATGAAACTGTTTGACCTTTAAATTTCTTTATATAGGTCAAAGTTAGTACAGGCGAAGTTATCGATAACTTCGCCTATTCCAGGCGAAGTTATAAACAAGTTCGCCTGTATTTACAAAACAAACCCCTATACTTTTAACAATTTTCAAAAAAGTTTAAAAAACATCCTTTAAAGCGTTAAATGATACGATCAAGACCAAGTAACCAGGTATAAAATCAAACAATTACAAAAGTAACAAAAAATTGAAAAATTAAAGTACATGGGATCAAATTTCAGTCTCGACCGGGACTACCATGTTTTAGAAAAGATCCGAACAGGAATCATACTAATTTCGTGACTGTCACACAGATCCGTGTTCAGCTGTATTATGATATAAAGAAACAGGTTGTAAGCAGGTAATCTACTTAAAATGGTTTTCATCGTTTCTGTGATACGAGTTAGGTTCAATTAAGCTCAAAACTTAAGTGGGCAACAACTCAGAGATTATGATGCTTCCTATCTATTCTCAAGGCGTATTTGGCTTTCCCCAAGTCACCCCGAATTGACCTCGACCCGTAGTGTCTGATTAAGTTGTAATTACTCTTCGATCTTAGACTCTGTTTCCCGTTCACCTTCTTGTGTCTTGATTGATAATCATTATCATTATGAACTCTAGAATTTTTTTTTTTAATCTACCATGTATATACACAACTTCAAGTAGAAAATAACTGCAAGTCCCGAATCTGGATCACTGCAGCGTCTTGACACGCTATCTTCACGGAAATCAGAACACTCACGGGCTCGTGTATGACTAGGTAATCGCTTTTCTGCCTATCATTCGGAAAGATATGTATGAAGACATGCACAACTCTTAAGGAGTTTCCACAAAAAATCGAGTAGATTTAGTTAGTATCACTTCTACTTTTACGCACCATAAAAAGCTACCATGACATACAATGACTGTTCTAAAGTCTTTTAAGCCTAATAACTTCACTAGTTAAGCACACACAATCAGTATATCTATCACTTTCCAAGGTTGGATCAATTTTCTGTTAATCATAGTAAAGTAACTTCTTACGAAGTAGTAGACTTGAAAAATAATTTCATCTCCCATGAAGAAAAAAAGTTTTAACTTCAATCGCCCCGACCAAATCAAAGTCTTCAGGTAAACGGCTATCCTGAAGATCCAATGGATCAGCTGGACCGACCACATACTAGTATGTGTCCTTCTAACTAAGTATGATCGACTAATTTTCAGCGAAAGAATGAAAACTCATCATAAACCGCCCCGGTCACTTTCAGTCATCTGGTTAAAGGCTATCCTCATATTCTACAGGTAGAAATGAGGACCAAACATATCTGAAGACATGTCCTTCAAACTGAGGCAACCGACATAATTCAAAGCGATAGTGACGTTTTTTTTTTTTTTTTTTTTTTTAACCACAAACATATGACTTGGTTACTCGGGATTGATCATCCCATTCAGCTCAACAAGGTTTTGAAATCTAGTTTTGTCAAACGCTTTCGTGAATAAGTCAGCGAAATTATCTAACGTGTCAACCTTTTCGAGCTCAATCAGTTTCTTCTCAGCACAATCCCGTATAAAATGATGACGTATGTCAATATGTTTAGTTTTACTGTGCTTCACGGGATTGTTAGTTACTGAGATAGCAGCAGTGTTATCAATGCAAATAGGAGTAAGTGAGAAATTCAGACCATAATCGTGCAACTGTTGTTGAATCCAAAGAACCTGGGAGCAGCAGTTGGATGCTGCCATGTATTCTGCTTCACAGGTTGAAATTGCGACCGAGGTCTGCTTCTTGCATTGCCACGACACTAGTCTGCCACCAAGAAATTGACATCCACCAGTTGTAGACTTCCGACTCTGATTGCACCCTCCATAATCAGAATCTGTGTAAGCGACTAGCTCCAAGTCTCCTCCTCTCGAGTACCACAACCCCAGCTTCGGCTTGCCTTTGAGATACCGCAGTATCCTCTTCGCACCCTTCAAATGAGATTCTTTTGGGTTTGCCTGAAAGCGTGCACAAAGACAAACAGCAAACATTATATCAGGCCTAGAAGCAGTTAAGTGCATTAAAGAACCTATAATAGCCCGATATTGGGTTGGGTCCACATCTGTATCGTTGTCTGAATCAGCACCCAATTTGTGATTGACGCAGACTGGAGTATCATATGGAGTGCTGTCCTCCATCTTGAAGCGTTTGAGAACATCATGGACATACTTCGTCTGATGAATGAACATCCCGTCTTTCTTCTGATCAACCTGCAATCCTAAAAAGAAAGTTAGTTCACCCATAGCACTCATTTCAAATCTCTTCTTCATGACGGCCTCAAACTCCTGACACATGGCGACCTTTGATGCAGTAAAGATAATGTCGTCCACGTAGACTTGCACCGGCAGAAAGTCGCTACCCTTTCTCTTGAAGAACAATGTGCTATCAATTTTACCTCTTTCAAACTCATTCTCAAGCAAGTAATCTGATAAGGTTGAATACCAGGCATGAGGTGCCTGATGTAGTCCATACAGCGCTTTACTTAGCTTGTACACGTGATCGGGAAAGTCAGGGTCAGGAAAACCCGGAGGTTGCTCAACATACACAACCTCATCGACTTTACCGTTTAGGAACGCACTCTTCACATCCAACTGAAAAACCTTCATCTCCTTATGAGCAGCAAATGCCAAAAACAGCCGAATGGCTTCCAATCTTGCCACAGGAGCAAACACCTCATTGTAATCAATCCCCTCTTGTTGATTAAAGCCTTTAACAACCAGCCTTGCCTTGTTCCTGATAACAATCCCTTTCTCATCTCTCTTACATTTGAAGACCCATTTCGTGCCAATCGCATGCACATTTCTTGGTTTTGCGACCAAGTTCCATACTTCCATTTTCTTAAACTGAGCTAACTCTTCTTGCATGGCTTCGACCCACGAGCTGTCCTTAAGAGCCATTTGATAGTTCTTTGGTTCAATCTGGCTGATAAAGCAGGTGTACAAGCATTCGTTGATTATGCCTGATTCTTTAATGCTTGTGTAAACACAGGTGTGCTCATTCAAGCTTTGTCTTGTTTGTACACCGGCGGACAGATCACCTATCACGTTCTCCAAAGGATGATCTTTGTGAATTCTCGTAGTCGGAACCGAGCAAACATTCAGATTATCTTCCAAGTTCGAAGATAGCTCATCAATGGGTGATTGATGTTGAGAGTGAAACGGATTGATGAATACCTCTTCAGTAGAGGCAGCAGGGGTATTGATAGCATTTGACGAGGAAGGCTGACATTCATCATACTGTGGTCGTTGCACCAAAGTGTCTTCCTCATCGCATATCATCTTCGTAGCAATTCTTTCCTCAACTTCTGCAAAATCCATATAAGGTATGTTAAAAGATTTAAAAAGTCTATCATAGTCGAAAACCCCAGCGGGTCCTGAGCTTGGTTTTGGTGATTTGTAACTTGTGATATCAGTGTTACACATAACCTCAACCTTGCTGTTCGATGTATTAAAGACCCGTCTGTTGGGAGTCCCAACGACGTATCCGACTAAGATTCCTTCGTCGGCTACTTCACCAAATTTAGAATTAGTCTTTAATATTGAACATGGGGACCCGAATGGTTCAAGACCACTCAGGTTTGGCTTTCTCCCATGCATAAGTTCATAACAGGTTTTATTTAATCTTTTAACAGTTAACACTCTATTAAGGATATAACAGGCTGTAGCAACAGCTTCAGCCCAGAACACCACGGGAAGTTTCGAATCAGCCAGCATGGTTCTGGCTCCTTTAATTAAGGTTCTGTTCTTCCTCTCAGCCACTCCATTTTGTTGCGGTGTATACGGTGCGCTGTATTGGTGTTCTATCCCCTTCTGTAAGCAGAAGATCTCCATCTCGTAGTTCTTGAACTCAGTTCCATTGTCACTCCTGATGAATTTAACCCGTTTCCCCATGATATTCTCAACCTTGGTAATTAAATTCTTTACCATCTGCACTGTTTCATCCTTTGACTTCAGGAAATATACCCAGGAATATCGAGAGAAATCATCAGTGATCACCAAGCAATACGATGTTCCTCCTAGACTTCTTACATTCACGGGACCAAAGAGATCCATGTGAAGTAATTCTAGGGTACTGACAATTGAATTGACCTTCTTGGTGTGATAGGATTTCTTGTGTTGCTTTCCCTTTTTGCATGATAAACATTTGTCTTCAAAGTTGAAATTCTTCAAGGGAACACCCAGCACAAGCCCATTTTTGACAAGGTAGTTCATTTTCCGAAGATGAATGTGTCCCATTCTCCTATGCCACAACTCGGACTCCGATTCAGTCGCTTTTGGCAGAAGACACGATTCTTCTGTGGCCATCTCAGTCGATCTCATATCCATGATATACGTATTCTTCACTCTTGGAGCCTTCATAACAATCCAATCTTCTGGTATCTTAAAACCAGGATACAACACAATCGCTTCATTCTTTGTAAAATGTACGGTGTAGTCTTTGTCACAAATCTGCGAAACACTCAGCAGATTGTGCTTCAGTTCTTCAACAAAGTTTACTTTCTCCAAAGTCATCTTTCCATTCGACACCGTCCCTATTCCTGTAATCCTTCCACCGCTCTCTCCTGCGAAACTCACTCTTCCTCCTTGAACAGGTTTCAAGTCGTGTAACAAATTCTTGTTACCCGTCATGTGCCGGGAACAGCCGCTATCCACAACCCATTGATTGTTGGCAGCCCTGTTCAACTGTTCCTGCACGATTAAAGCAGATGATTAAAATCTGGGGACCCAAGACCGATTGGTCTTGGGTCGATACATTCCGTACCTTGGCTGTCCAAAGTTAGTATTATAATGATTTCTGTGAGTCCTAACAGGATACCTTCTTGTGGATTGACTATGAGGCCATCCAAACCTTCGTGAATTAAAAGAATTATTACTTAAGGTTTGGTTGTTAGCAGTGAAAAACTGAGATCTATTTCTTTGAAAACCTGGATTAGTCCATTTTCTGAAATTTGATGGGTTTTCATTTTTACCATTATATTGATTACCGTTAGTTCTTTTCTCAGATTTTGAAGTCCTCACACCTCTGAATTTCTGCTTCAGAGGGCAATCAGCAACAAGGTGTCCTATTTGATTACATCTAAAACAACTCCTGTGTCCAACTTTCTTATCAAAAGTTGTCTTAGATGTTGAGGCTGTATTACTGCCCGTTTGTCTCACATATGGTGGGACATACGGGTTTAGTGGAGACTTCTTTTCAGGTGTTTTATTTTTCTCTCCACTTTTCAGTAACACTTCCTCTTGTTTTGTCTCACACGACTCAGAGGACTTGTCTGAGTTAGATGAGACAGGACTCGGAGCAGAAATCTTAACACTTGCAACAGGCTTACTAACTTCTGGTTCTTTAGTAGTAACTTGAACTGGAACTGTCTGACCATAGTCAACATCAACAGATTTCTGATTACTAGGGTCATAAGTGTAATTATGATTGAAAGGTGGTGGAACTTCATGATAACCAATTCCTCCCCTTTTTGGGGAACCTTGATCACTAACGAGGTGATCAAGTATAGCAGAGAAATTTCTGAATTGCTCCAGTTTCCTGTTAAGTTCCACCACTTTTACCTGGTGATCAGCTATCTGTTTTTCCCTATCAGCTATTAGTTTGGTTTTCTCTTCTAGAACCTCATAGCTAAGATCAATCACTTGAATTTTTTCAGCAAGCTTTGCTTTAAGACTTTTAATATCTTTCTCACTAGCTTTAATTTTTACTTTGTAACTATTTTCTCTAGCTTTAGTGAAATGATGATCTTCTTTTAAAGTTTTAAATTGCACATCCAAACTAACAAACTGATCAGTTATAGTTGTCAGTTGTTCAGACAGATGTTCACACTTAGTACAAGGGAGTTCGGTACTTACCTCGGAGAGCTGGTCTGCTACATCTGTCATATAAGCTTCATTTTCGCCAGTTCCCTTCTCACTATCTGCAGTTTCGATTTTTGCCAAATTGGCTGTTCAAATACTTCTTCAACATGCAGATTCCAGTTATACTCCTCGTTCTGTCTGGAAATCATGGCTCTATAGTCATTACCACTACCACTCTGCTGTGTAGATCTGTTTTGACTGCGTTCTACACGTTCATTTTTGCATTCTTTTGCAAAGTGGCCATTCTGCTGACAGTTGTAACAGCGTACCTTCGACTTATCAAACCCTGGCCTCTCTCCGACAAACTTCCTGCCAGTCTTCTTCATGAACCTCTTCACCCTTCTGACAATCATAGCCATCTGCCACTGCAGATCCATCTCCTCCAGATCATCAGCATCGATCTGATCATAATCTTCATCCAAAATTGCAGGATCAACAATCTTACCCTGAATGTAGTTCTCATACGAAGCAATAAAAGATGCATAGAGAGCAAACTGCTGTTCAGCAGGTTTAACACTCATGGGCATCTTCGAGTAGTTGTTGTTTGAAACACTTGGGGTAAAACTACTCTTGGTCGCTTGAGGTTGAGAAGCATTTGATCCTCCAGCTACAAAGCACACATCACCGTTCATGTTTAGAGATACATGTCCTTCATGTGTTGAGCTAGCGCCTGACTCTCCCTTAGAGTAATAAGCAGATGATTCAGTTTTCGAACTTGATCCAGAGTTAACCTTTGCACCATACATACCCGGATCTTGAACCTGATCGGTAGGTGTCTCCTTTCGTACCATGTTCAGTTCAAACGTTCTTAGCTTGTTAACTGCTGTCTCCAGGTCATAGTCAGCAAAGTCTTTATCTTCTCTCATCAACACAGTATACATCTCCCATTTCGGTGGGAGAGCATCAAGAAGCTTTTCAACTATCTCATCTTCTTTGTAAGCAATTGAATAGTTGCTGAGTTTAGTCATCAGATGATAATATCTAGTGATGATATCATCAAGTGATTCATTTTTCAAATACTTGAAGACCGAGAATTGGGTTTTTAGAAGTTTAATTTTCGAGGCACGAATTCCCACATTGCCCTCAAACCGGTTCTCAAGTGCTTCCCAAAGCTCTCTAGCAGTTTTATACTTTTGGAAGGTGTGAAGTATCTCTTGTGGAAGAGCCATTGTAATTGCTGCATGAGCTTTGCTTTCTGCCTCATACATTTTATTCTCCTCTTCTTCCATCTCTTCGTATTTCTTGATCTGATCACGACCTTCATACTCAGTAGTAGGTGGAATGTAACCATCTTGTATGCATACCCACATCTTGGCATCTTGATACTTGACATATTGTTCAAAACGATCTTCCCACGCTACATAATCAGTTTTCTTAAGCATCTTAGGTGCCTTTGTAGCCGACCCCGCTTCTACTTCCATCTTTACCAGTTCAGTAATGTTTATCGAAGACATCTTTCTCAAAACTCAAAGAAATCCGAAAATCAAAAATTTTATTTTCAAACAGCTCTGTAGGCGAAGTTGTGGATAACTTCGCTTAAGGCTTAACTTCGCGTGAATTTGTAACTTCGCTCACTTTCTTAAATTCGCCGGATTGGCGAAATTGAGAATAACTTCGCTTAAGTTGAGCGAACTTGGGAGGTAGGCGAAGTTGTGGGTAACTTCGCTTGAGGTAAGCGAACTTGAAAAGGTAGGCGAAGTTGTGGATAACTTCGCTTAACCTTATATCTTTGCCGAAACCCTACTAACAGTGACGGCAACTTCGCCTTATGAACACGAAGTTTCTGCAGATTAGATTTCTGGGTTTTTCGAGGTTTGTGAAGGTGTTATGGGTTGTTTAAGATTGTAGGAGGAGAGTGTAGCACAAAAGCTCAGAAAACTCGTCCCGCGAATAGTCGAACGGAACGATTTCTATACCCGCGTGATAATCCCGAACCACACAATCGAGCAAAAGCTCTGATACCAATTGTAGGTTCCCAGCCGGATCTACACGAGATATCGCGTACTACGCAGGTGCGGAATCCCTACGTAAGACGTTACGAGAATAGAAAACAATACGAGCTAACACACGATACGATAACCAAACACACGTTGTATTCCAACCGTAACCACGTGATACAATGATCACTGAATACAAAACTCTCTGACTCGAATACACAAACTCTTAATCTATTAACTTCTTATGAATAAGCCGTAACAATCAGCTTATATAGACACGACAACTTCGCCTGGTATGTTCAGGCGAAGTTGTCCCTAACTTCGCTTGTCTAACAAGTTCGCCCATATAAGCGAACTTGTTAGTAACTTCGCTTACATACAAAACTCAAATCTAACTAACACGATTACAGACACTCGACACTGAACTACTGACATCATGCACCAACACTATATGGTCTACACCAAGCCCCTCGGGCATGGTATGCTACGTTGACGGCACATCTTCTGGGACATGGTTATGAAAGGGGGACCATTGATCAAACTTTGTTCCTTAAAACAGTCGGGAAAGATTTGATTCTGGTGCAGATTTATGTGGATGACATTATTTTCGGTTCTACCAGTGCTGCGCTGTGTTCAGAGTTTGAAGAGGTCATGAAGAAGAGGTTCGAGATGAGCTCATTGGGGGAGATGATAACATTTCTAGGATTGCAGGTTCGTCAGAGCTCGATGGGAATTTTGCTGCATCAAGGAAAGTACGTTGAAGATATGCTTGCAAAAATTTGAATTTCAAGATTCCAAGAGTGCCACCATTCCAATGGCAGAAAGGCCTCTAGGGTGATTGAGTTTAAATCGTCTTCGGGGTATCATCTGGGAAGTGATATTATTATTCAGCTAAAAGCTTTTTAGAAGCTCAAAATATTTTCAAATGAAAATTGATCCAACTTTTGAGAAATGATAGATAAATTGATTTTGTGTGCCTAACATGTGAAGTTATTAGGCTAAAAAGGCTTTTGAATAGTCATTGATGTGTATGGTAGCTTTCCATGATAATTAAAAGTTTGAAGTGATATAAACTAAATCTGCTAAACTTATTGTGGAGAGTCATTTTGAAGATATTTGTATATCCCTAGATATATCTCTTCGAATGATAGGCAGAAAAGAAATTACCCAGTCATACACGAGCCCGTTAGTGTCTTGATCGCCCAAAAGATTATATTTCATTTGTGTTAAAAAAAAATTTCATAAAATTGTTTTCTAAAAGCTTAAAGGGGTACCAGGGAACTACAGGGGTGGGGCATTCAAATAAGTCCTAAACACCCTGAATGTAAGGCTTATAAGTCCGGATGGCATGTAAGTCCAACGTTCAACCTTAAAGCTAAAAATTATTTTGAACAGAGAAAAGTATTTTGATCAAGTACTAGGGGGTTGGAGTCAAATTGGGGTGATCTGGGGAAAGCCAATACGCCTTGAGAATAAATAAGGGGCATCAGAGGTCCATAAGTGATGTCCATGTAAGCTTTATGCCTAATCGAATATAATCATATCCCTGGCGCAATGAAAATTATGAAAAATTTACATGCTATCAACCTTTTCACAATGTCATAATAATGCTGAAAATGAATCATTGTGAAAGTACCTTAATCAATATTATTTCATGTTCGGATCCTTTCATAAAAGGGTGGTTCGTTTTTAAATAGCTAAAATTTGATCCCAATATATGGTGATTTTCTAAAGACTGGATAAGTAAATTTTGTTTTAGTTTAAGTTCTATTCTAATCTTCTTATTTTTTAATTTTGTTTTTTGCCTCATGTTTACTCGTGTCGAAACAAATGTCTTAAGAAATCGTTTTCACATGAATTGGGTTATTTTTTCAAAAATGCACTGAGATATATTTTGTGTCTAAAAATAACTGTTCTCGGTTATACATGTTCTCGGTCCTACACATGTTCTCGGTTATACATGTTCTCGGTTATACATGTTCTCGGTTATACACAAGTTCTCGGTCTATCTGTTCTCGGCTCATGTGTGTTTCCTGATCAAATGGAGGCGTCTTGGGAGTTTAAAGGCACTCATTACCTTTGATTTATTACTCATGACTTGTGTGTCTTCTAATAACTTCTAAAATCTTCCTAGATCATATCTATCAAGTTTTCTCTCATCTACTCACCGCCATCAGGTCTTTTCTTGTTCCCTCAAAATTTTCGAGAGACATCTTTGCAAGGTACAGGAAATCTTACTTGAGTGCTTATATAATTAGTATGGATGAAAGATCTATTGTGATGATTAATTGGAATATTAGATACAATTGGTTCATGAGGTTGGTAAGCCTGTTCGTTTTTCTCTTCATGAAGCTACTGAAGGTTGTGTTAGTTATTATGTTACAGTTACAGGTTTGGTCTTCAATGGTGATTGGTAATATGGAGATGACAATGAATAGTGTTCTCAAGTTTTTGGTGTGGACTGACCAGATTCTTTTGATCAATCAAAGAGATCTTCGGCTCAAAGATGCTGTGAAGAATTCTCGGTCAAACCATGATCGAGGATTTGTTGGTTCTATCAAAGATACATCGTGTTTGACTTTTCTGTGTCAATCAAGTCTAATATTTGCTACTATTTGTGATGACGAACATCATGTTTATCTATCCTATACGGATAGTAGCATGACCTATGCTGGATTACTAGCCAGGTTTTAAATAAAGGCCCTAAATAAGACACTGAACCTCCAAGTGTTTATTTAGAAGCCACAGTATATACACCGAAAGGCCTAAATGAAGATATAGATGTATGCTGATCGTCTACAGCAGAAGCAGTTTTGATCAAGCAGTAAACCAAGGGGGAGAATGTTGGGCTATATTTTGTGGTTTATGCTTGTATTTTTGGGCTTAGGTTAGGTGTGTTATGTAAGCCGAGAATCTTATGGTTCTCGGTGGGCTTTGGGCTTTTGTTAGGCTGGTATGTTGGCTACCCTATTTATAGATATATTGTATAGGGTTTAGCGTGGTGGACGTATGCATGATTTTGGCCGTCTAGTATCATAGATACATTAGACGAGTATTGTAAACATTGTGCTTAAGCACCCGACGTTAATCATAACGTGTGTTTTGAAGCAATACTTTGTGTTCTTTATAATTACTCTTGTATCATCTTGTGTTGGATTTCCGCACCAACATTAAGATAAGTTGATATCATATTGAAAGATCCTCCACGGGACTTACAATTATCTTATTTCTTTATTATTTTAATCCACATTCTTAACTTGTCTTAAGTCCTTGTTTTCACACTTTGCATTATATATATATATATATATAATGTTTTGTAACTTATCTTCCGTCAGTATGTTCCTTTCGATTCTTCCATCGATATGACGAGCTTTTATGTTCAAGTGTTATTTAATTGGGTCCCATAAATCCTTGGTCTAGCATAGGGCAGGTTACGGGTTTGGGTTTCATTTACCTTGTATCCTCTACTTTTACGTTTCATTTTAACATTATTATTATTATTAGCATTATTACTAACAACTTGCAATAATAATTATTATAGATTTAATATTCTAGTATAAATATTATTATAATACAACCCCTATATGTTATTTTATATATATATATATATATATATATATATATATATATATATATATATATATATATATATATATATATATATATTCACTTCGTTATTATTAATTCACGTTCTTACGCATTTACAAGTTAACGTTTCCTTAAGCGTGTTCGGGTTCTAAAAGAGTCTTGTCTCGGGTTCGTGTCATTGGCTCATTGTCTTCTTATATTCATTTACTTGAGGCGGGTCACGGGTTGTTAGACGAGTCGGGTCTCGGGTCTCGTTCATGTCTTCTCATCCCCACAATCCTTTCATTATAAAATCTTTTTTTTTTGTTCTTATCTTATTCTTTTATTTTTATTATTTATTATTGTTACTTATTATTATTATTATTATTATTATTATTATTATTATTATTATTATTATTATTATTATTATTATTATTATTATTATTATTATTATTATTATTAACCCTAACTATAAAACCAAACCCTTCCACCCAACCCTTTCCTTCTTCATCCATATCACAGCCGTCACTCCCTCCGCCTCTCTCTCTGTAGATTTCCGGCGACCCAATTCAAGGTCGGCTTCGGGTGCCTTCATTTTGTTCATTGCTACACTAACACCGCCAGTCTACATCTTCTTCCTTCTTTCACGGTCACCGTCTCCCCACCGCCGCCACACCACCGCCGGCACCTTTACCTGCGGCGACCACGACTAGGGGTAAAGGTTGAGCGGGTGTAGAGGGTAGATTCGCATAAGATTTTGCATGAGGTTTCGCACGAGACGCGAAACCATCGATTCGCATGAGATGCGAAACCGTCGATTCGCATGAAGGGAACTTCGCATAAGGATTTCGCATAAGGTTTCGCTTGGCCGGAATTTCGCATAGGGTTTCGCTTGAGATGCGAAACTCACAAATTCGCATAGAGGGTTTCACATACGCCTACTGGTGGCGGATCTGGTTCGGGTTTCATTTCGGGTTCACCTCGGGTTTCATGTAGATCTACCATTCACCGGAGACACGACTTACCGGAACTCAGATTCAGACCATGAGTTGAGTTGTTGGTGGCTATCACACAGAACAAGAAACGCCCCCCTGGGTTCTTTGGTTCAGATCTGAACTCGGGTTCTAGGCTTTGGGCGAACTGATGTAATCCGGGTCTCGATAAAGACTCGTTTTTTATAACACTCCATTGTTTGTATTGTTTTCTTGATTCGGTTTATTTCTATATATATTAGTTTCGTTTCTTTTTCGTGTTTAGCTTTAGAGCTTGTTTGTTCATTTTACAATTGTTAAAACGAGATGAAGATAAATGGGAAAGATAAACTTGATTTTGTGACATACCTTAGAGGTTTGGGTAAATGGATCTTGGATAGAATGGGTGTGTTCAGGTGGTTTAGTGTGTTTACTAATGATTGGGAATGATGAGAGAATGATAAGGATAAGGATTAAAATTAGGGTTTAGGGGTTTAAATAGGCAAAGCTCAAAGGCTTTTAGGCCCATAATCACTCTCAAGTCCAATAACTTTTCTTAATATTATCCATCCTCTATATATTATTTAATTTATTTAAATGGCGTCTCTCGACACGACATCTAAAATAACCGAAATACTTTACTTATTTATTTATCGAAACGAGAACGTTACAAGTCTCTCCCCCTTAAAAGGTTTCGTCCCTGAAACCTGTCTATTACACAACAACTGCGTGTAGAAATTACGCATTTCCTCCAAAATCGTACGCGTATGCACGTAGCATATCCTCATGGGTTTGGATAGTCCTCTTAGACTACCCATCTATTTGAGTATGATACGCCGTGCTGACGTTCAATCTCGTTCTTATTGCTTTATGGAACCTCTTCCAGATACGGGAAGTGAAACGGGTATCTCTGTCGGATACGATCAATAATGGCACTCCATTCTTCGTTACGACTTTCTTAATGAACACATTGGCTAACGTTTCTGACGATATGGCCTCTTGTATAGGCAGAAAGTGAGCACTCTTAGTTAAACGGTCCACGGTCACCCAGATGGTATCATTGTTCTTAGCTGTACGTGGTAGCTTAGTTATGAAATCCATGGTGATGTGTTCCTGTTTCCACATCGAATCCTCCTAAGGTCATTATAAAAAGGGCAACAGGGAACTCACATTCTTCTAGTTCTACCTTACTGTCCTTAACCATTCTCATTATCCTAACGGAAGTATCACTAGGTGTCTCTACCATAAACGTTTCAGGCACACGACAACACGTCTTTTTAGCTAACTTACCGAATGTTACATCTACGAAACTTCTATTAGCACCTGAATGATTAAAACAGAAGCAGAAATACCATCCACTAGGAATGTACCTGTCACTTCATCGGGAATCTGCTGGGCTTGTTCCTGAGTCAGCATGTAAGCCCGTTTCCTTGGCTTATTCTTCTCTGCATCTCTCTTTCCACTACCATCAGCTTCACCTTCATTACACTCTCTCGCAAAGTGACTTGTCTTCCCGCACTTGTAACATGTGGGTTTAGCATTAAATTATGGAGCATAATGCCCCAATTTCCCACACATATAGCATACATTCGATCCCAGTCTACACTCTCCACCATGAGCCTTTCCACACTTATGACAGATGTCAGTACCTCTTCCCCACTTGCACTCACCACCGTGCAATTTTCCACAAGTCTGACATGATTTCTTCTCCCACACCTCGCATTTCTTGTCTCTCGGGTCAATAGCTGAGTACCATGCCTCTTTCCATGAGTATCCCATTTCTTTTCTTTCTTCACTTCAACCACCGCTTCATTCACCACCAGGTCCTCATAAACCACTTCCGCGAGTTCGACTGCGGAATCGAAAGTAGCAGGTCTACTTGCCCTGACCAATGTGCGGACGTTCGGTGGCAGTCCTCTAACATAGCACTTGATTCTCTTAACTCTAGTATTCACCATTTCGGGCACAAGTCTTGACATATGGTTAAACTCAGTAGTGTACGCACGATGTGTCATTTTTCCACTTTCAAGTTCAGGAATCTCATTTCGGCTCTTTCAACCTCAGCATCAGCACAAAACTTCTTCATTACCATTTCTCTCAGATCATCCCACCTCATAGCCTTAATCTCAGCAGTAGACTTTCTTTGTTCAACAGCTTCCCACCAGAACATAGCCTCATCACCAAACGACTGTGTAGCGAAACCCACAGCTTGGTCGGGACGGCATTCGCTAATGCGGATAACCTTATCCATTGCGGTTATCCACTGAAGGGTAGCGGTTGCGTCACCTATACCAGTTAGCTTAGGTGGGTCACAAACTTTGAAGGTTCTGTAGTTGCAACCGCCTCAACCTCGCTTACCACCATTAACCTTCACAGAACAATCTTCACTCGATGCCTCAGCCTCAGCCTCAGCCTCAGTATCCTTTTCACTACCCTCGCCAACCTCATCAATAGTATTAGTACGGCTTTTAGTAGACTTGTCTGGTTGGAGATTCTTCACTGCAGAAGCAACAGCTTGAGTAATCGTAGCTTGAATAGCAGGATCGAGCTGTTGCTCTTCTTCTCTCACAGTCATGCTTCGTTCTTCACTATGCTCATTAACGGGTTGCTCAGGAGGTATTTCTTTAACACGTGGCCTACCATGGCGTCCCTTGCGTCCCCATTGCAGAGTAGTCTTAGTACCAACCATTTGAATTCTAAGGGAAAAAAAAAAAACATCGTCACGTGAGGAACTATTTAGTACAAGGATAGTAAGGCTGCATGTAATACCAGTGGCCAGCTGGGATTAGCTGCTCACGTTACTCTCCGTGTCTTATACACTTCCTTTCGTGAGTCTACTTGTGCTCGGTTGTACTTAAGGCAGTTAAACAGTCAAACATTTCAAATACAAATGAACAATTCTATCACTAACAATTCATATAACTTTCCTTACCCATCCCTACGTTATACGTAAGGGATTCACGTATTAGGATTGCTTGAGTGACACATGGCATTCTCTGACTGACATCTTCTTTCTTTCTTCTTTTCGTCCCATTCTTTGTTCGAGCTTAAGCATGTAGGATGCTTATTCTCTCGAACTTATGCTCTGATACCAACCTGTAAGGCCTCCGACACGGGAACCCTACTTTCTCGCTGGTTGGATTTACTCATTCACATAATTCGTAAAATCAAAGTTAATTAAAACATTTCACGGAATTAAAAGTCAACCATTCATACATAGCATAACCATCTTGTCTTAAAATAACTTAACATAAGTCTTTAAACATAAAATATAAATAACACGTGTCTCATCTTTTCTTCGATGCCAGTCTTCCTTTATTCGCCACGTGTCTCCCTCAAGCCACCTGTCTCATCCTACTCACCTGCGTGCATACTAAAAGTCAGCTACGCTGAGTGAGTTCTAGTTAATCAATTAACATACAATACGTTCAAATACATACTTATACAAGTCCGGAGATACATATTTCGTACTTTATTTGCTAATACTCATTCATATATACTTTATGTTCATACATACGTATTTACACACTTCCTTTCCTACTTTCCTAAGGTATACCGTAAACTACTCTACTTCTACTATCTCGGATATTATTAGGGTCTTGTCCCTCTATCTCAGATATTTTAAGGGTCTGATCCCTCTTCTCAGATATTAATAGGGTCTGGTCCCTCTAATCTCAGATATTATGAGGGTCTGGTCCCTAGTATCTTAGATATTATTAGGGTCTGGTCCCTTCTATCACAATCTCAGATATTATTAGGGTCTGGTCCCTTTGTCTCGTTTAACCATACAACCATACATGTCTCGTCAATCGTTCATACATTACTTTCTATGCTTCCTATCATACGTGCATACTTTACACATCTTCCAGTTGCATATATAATAATTATATTTGTATACGCACATTCATAAAACATTAAATAATAACATTAAATACATAATCATACACATATCATACACTTATTATTTAGGATAGGTGTATTAACTATCACTCAGGAGTATGCACACAGCCCCGAAAAACGTTACAGAGAAAGGGGTTAGAACTCACCTGAATCCTATTACGTTTACCGTTAATAGTGATTTCTTTCTTCAACTGTGCCCGACTAACTATTAATAACGTACACATATTAATCTTTTATAATCTCATGTTATTCCTTTCTAAAGTTAACAGGGTTAATTTGTAAGTTAACTGAACCGACATGTAACCTTCTCTAACCTTTCATATTAATTTAATTTACTTAACTTTATTTTATTAACGAATCGTCTTGATTAGTTTGCATTTTTAACGAGATTTATTATTATCGTATTTATATTTATTATTATCTTATTTCTTTATTATTTTAATCCACATTCTTAACTTGTCTTAAGTCCTCGTTTTCACACTTTGCTTTATATATATATATATAATGTTTTATAACTACGAATCGTCTTGATTAGTTTGCATTTTTAACGAGATTTATTATTATCGTATTTATATTTATTATTATCTTATTTCTTTATTATTTTAATCCACATTCTTAACTTGTCTTAAGTCCTCGTTTTCACACTTTGCGTTATATATAATGCATTATATATATATATATATATATATATATAATGTTTTATAACTTATCTTCTGTCAGTATGTTCCTTTCTATTCTTCCATCGCTATGACGAGCTTTTATGTTCAAGTGTTACTTGAATGGGTCCCATAAATCCTTGGTCTAGCATAGGGCAGGTTACAGGTTTGGGTTTCATTTACCTTTTATCCTCTACTTTTACCTTTTATTTTAACATTATTATTATTATTATTATCATCATCATCATTATTACCAACAACTTGCTATAATTATTATTATAGATTTATTATTTAAGTATAAATATTATTATAATACAACCCTTATATATATATATATATATATATATATATATATATATATATGTATTCACTTTGTTATTATTAATTCACGTTCTCACGCATTTACAAGTTAAGGTTTCCTTAAGCGTGTTCGGGTTCTAAAAGACTCGTGTCTCGGGTTCGTGTCTTTGGCTCATTTTCTTTTTATATTCATTTACTTGAGGCGGGTCACGGGTTGTTTGACGAGTCGGGTCTCGGGTCTCGTTCATGTCTTCTCATCCCCACAATCCTTTTATTATAAAATCTTTTTTTTGTTCTTATCTTATTCTTTTCTTTTTATTATTTATTATTGTTAATTACTAATATTATAATTATTATTATTATTATTATTATTATTATTATTATTATTATTATTTTAATATTATTAACCCTAACTATAAAACCAACCCCACCCACCCAACCCTTTCCTTCTTCATCCACAACACAGCCGCCACTCCCTCCGCCTTTCTCTCTCTAGATTTCCGGCGACCCAATTCAAGGTCGGCTTCGGGTCCCTTCATCTTGTTCATTGCTACACTAACACCGCCAGTCTACATCTTCTTCCTTCTTTCACGATCACCGTCTCGCCACTGCCGGCACCTCCACCTCCGGCGACCACGACAAGGGGTAAAGGTTGAGCGGGTGCAGAGGGTAGATTCGCATAAGATTTCGCATGAGGTTTTGCACGAGACTCGAAACCATCGATTCGTATGAGATGCGAAACCATCAATTCGCAGAAGATGCGAAACCGTCGATTAGCAGGAGATGCGAAACCATATGGAGATGCGAAACCGTCAATTTGCATGAAGGGAACTTCGCATAAGGATTTCGCATAGGGTTTCGCTTGGCCAGAATTTCGCATAGGGTATCGCTTGAGATGCGAAACTCACAAATTCGCATAGAGGGTTTTGCATACGCCTACTGGAGGCGGATCTGGTTCGGGTTTCATTCTGGGTTCACCTCGAGTTTCGTGTAGATCGCCGTTCACCGGAGACACGGCTTACTGGAACTCAGATTCAGACCACGAGTTGAGTTGTTGGTGGCTGTCACACAGAACAAGAAACGTCCCCTGGGTTCTTTGGATCATATCTGAGCTCGGGTTCTAGGCTTTGGCCGAACTGATGTAATCCGGGTCTTGATAAAGACTCGTTTTTATAACACTCCATTGTTTGTATTGTTTGCTTGATTCGGTTTATTTCTATCTATATTAGTTTCATTTGTTTTTCGTGTTTAGCTTTCGAGCTTGTTTGTTCATTTTACAATTGTTAAAACGAGATGAAGATAAATGGGAAAGATAAACTTGATTTTGTGACATACCTTAGAGATTTGGGTAAATGGATCTTGGATAGAATGGGTATGTTCAGATGGTTTAGTGTGTTTGCTAATGATTGGGAATGGTGAGAGAATGATGAGGAAAAGGATTAAAATTAGGGTTTAGGGGTTTAAATAGGCTAAGCCCAAAGGCTTTTAGGCCCATAATCACTCTCAAGTCCAATAACTTTTCTTAATATTATCCATACTCTATATATTATTTAATTTATTTAAATGGCGTCTCTCGACACGACATCTAAAATAACCGAAATACTTTACTTATTCATTTATCGAAACGAGGACGTTACAAAAGGTTCTTCCGGCTGGTGCAGGATGTTGCCATGCCTTTGAGAAGCATCGCACTTCCTTGAGTATTCCATAGCATCCTTCTTCATAGTAGGCCAGAAGTATCCACTCCTTAATATCCTGGAGAATAATTCTCTGCCCCTTGTATGGTTGCCACAATCTTCTTCATGAAATCCTTTAACACCTACTGGATCTCGGATTCTTCTATGCATCTTAAGTATGGACCTGCAAGAGATTTCTTGTATAGCATATCATGCATAATAGTATATTGCGATAACTTTGCTTTGAAAGCTTTGGGGTTTTCTGTAACATTCGTTACTTTTCAAACCTGAAAACCCGACCCATTTTGAATTTTCGGTTTTTTTATAAATATATATTAAAATCTCAAGATTTGTTTCGTATATCCGTCAATGTTTATTAATTTTTAATTGTATTAGTATTCGTTAAACCAATCCGGTTTATCGCTTCAGTGTATTCTCATTCATCATTTATTATTAATATAATATTCTCGAGGATGTACGCTGATCATTTGTTTTCTTTATCATTTGTTCAATTTACTAAACTACGGTTTTTTAATTTTTTAGACAATTCGCAAACTAATCGAGTATAATTTGAAAACCATCAAAGTTTCATAACACATTTCAAGTTCGGAATCCAACGTGTAAATTATTTTTAATCCTTTCAATCTTAAAACAATATCAAAATCCAAGGTGCAATGGGTAAATTTTAATTTAATTCTATTTAATAAAAATTTGATAGGTGAAGGACTAAAGTGCAAATATGTTTAAAATAGTTCAAGCCCAGCCATCCCCCCCTTCTGGACCCCGTTTTTCCGGCAATGGTCGCCGTCCGGCGACCAGAGAAAAATCCAACAACCTTTAACTCGTCCAAGGCTTGCGTCCTATATCAATTAACGATTTGTATCATTTTTAATGTATAATAATAACAATAAACAACCGTCTCTATGCGCCGTTTCCCGGCGGCCGCCGTTCGGCGACGGCGGCGGTGGCCGGCAACCTTTAAACACTCCCTAAATCTCGCGGATCAACTCGATTGAACCATTGATATAATGCTAAATATATATAAATCCCTTGTATATTTAATATAATATTTTATTAGTTTTTGTTCGATTTTTATTAAAATTTGTATATTACTAACATATTTGAATAATGTAGGTTCCGGAGGTTTATCGTGGTTAAAAAGCGAAAAATGAGCTAACATGAGCTAAAACAGTGAATCGGAGCATCAGAATTGAACTGGACCGCATCAGAATTGAATCGGACTGCATCAGGAAACGAACAGGACCGGTCAGCCCCCCTCATCCGGAGTGTCGCGCGGCGCGCCGGGCATCCCGGTTTGTGTATTTTCTTCGTTTTTTATCAGTTTTGGGCCCAGGAAACCTATTTAAACACCCCTAAACTTAATCCTGAGCATACCCTGTGAACCAGAGCTGAATTTGGAGTTTCCTGGAGCTTAGGATTGCAATATTTGGTGGGTTTGAAGTCTAGGAATCAGCCGGCGAAATGCTTATCATCCAAGAACGAAGACTCCAGGTTTTATCGCCTTTAATCTTCCGTTCTTATTTATTTTCTCCATGATTTCCTTTGTTATCGTTTTGTTTGCTTTTATGATGTTAGGCTAAACTTTATAGACTGCCTAGGCTTATGATGAACCTTTGTTGACGTTTGATTTTGACATGGGATTTATTTATCGTTATGGTTTTTATGAACTAGTTAAAAGGTTTAATTATATTGAATTGATGCATATGTGTGCTTAGGGTTGTTTAATTAAGTTTTATTATTCCATAGTTGCCTTGATTATTGTTTGTCATTATGATAGGTTTCTATTAGGTCATCTACTTTGTGTTTTTGACTATTTTATGATTGATTTCGCGATAAGATCATAGGAATAATCTTAGTTAATCAAATAAACCTAAGTGTGTTGCTAACCTAAATAGCTGTAAGGTGCTAGGTTATTGATAGGTCTTTGTTGATCAGGATTGCTAGATTTAGTTCTTCGTAAGGAGTCCGTCTAGGTTTGATTGATTAACATTTTCTATCGAGTCAATTGAATATATTAGATTGCCTTTGATTTCTGTGCTGTAAGGTAGGATTTCGTATAAAGGAACTAGTTTGTAATTAATTAGGTGACTGTAAGGAAACTTGATTTTTAATACTGGTGTGCGTTAAAACTTATTAGAAATCCATAGGTGTCTCTTGAGAAGGGTCAGGGGTCATGTTCGGGTTTTCTCTTAAGCGCCTATTTACGATCCCAGTTCCATAACTTAATAGTCTCCCGGTTAATTGATAACTGAAACTTAGGTAATTATAGCCTAGGTGGTTGTTCATCGTCATCTGAATTAAATCCAAGTTCTAAGTTTAGTCGTCTTTAGTTTTCTTAATTAGTTTAAATTAGTTTATTAGTAAAACCCCCTTAAATAAATAATAAATAAATAAGTTGTGTCTGTAGTTGAGTCTAATTAGCTAGTAAACGTAATTTAAAGAGTCCTGTGGGTTCGATATCCGGACTTACTTAGCTGTACTAGAGTCAATCGGTTCACTTGCCAGTTAGTAGTTTAGTTAAGTTTAAGAGTCTAGAATTTATTACTTAGTGTCTAGATTAGCGTTTATTTAGTTAATAAATTAATAACTACTTTTAGCACATCAACCATGTAACGGCTTTAGTCTTTGATAAAAAAGAATAATCAACAGTTTAATTGCGTCAAAGTATCCATTAACGCGCCCGTAATCATCGGGAAACCGTCGAATATTAAGCTGTGTTCAAAGCAATGTAATTAACTCGTAATTGACCCAATGGATAGTATAACTAGATCATTCCCGTAAGCCTAGTCTCACACCAAACATCAATTAACATATTATCATACTTAGAAAGCCGTAATCAAGATTATTCCGACCAACTTCCGGCCGTAACTCGTTCCACCTCTTTCCGGCAACTCTCAAGGTAATAGTTATATGGTTTTACATTGCGATTAACATCTAAAACAAACCCCTAAATCAATCTAAGCGAACATTGAACGGATTAAACGAATTTCAATCCTAGGATTTGATAGAAAGATGATGAATGTTGAACTGTAATATAAATATGTTTATCTGTGTTCTAATATCAAATATCCAATCTGGTCTGGTGGTAAGTCATTGTGTTGTGAGTATGGAGACCCGGGTTCAAACCCGGGCCAAGACCTGATTTTGTTTATTCTATTTAAAGCTATTCCTTTGTATTTTTAAATCAATTAAATTAATTAAAAATCATAATAAATTGAATAAAATTATTATTGTTATTTTTTTAAAAACTAAATAAATTTTTTATAAATTTTAACTTGTCTTTTTTTTAACTAAAACCCAACTACCATATTTCGTTAAAACCAATAAAAACTAAATCATATTTTCGTTATGTTATTAACTTTAAATCGTTAAAATTGAAGTTTATAAATTTCATCACGTTAGATTTAATTCATTAATTTTTACACTTAAACTATAATTACGTTAGCATTAACTCGTAAACTTTGATGTAGTAATGTTAATTCGTAAAGCTCAACTCGTTAACTTTAAACTCGTTAGATTTGTTTCATTCGTTAACTTTAATTCAACAACTTAATTATATTCGTTTGAGATAAACGTTACCAATTAAAAATCCGTACTTCATATTCTCCCATATTAATATTAGATTGTTAATTAAATAAGATTAAAACAATATAAATCGTTAAAATCCGTTAAAGTTTAAATATAATATTATAATGCCCATAAAATATATCAATATCGCTTTTAACTAAATCATTAAATAACTTTAATAATACCGTTAGTTAGTCTTTAAATTTGTGTATTTATTTTTATTTATAGTGTTGGGCTATATTTTGTGGTTTATGCTTGTATTTTTGGGCTTAGGTTAGGTGTATTATGTAAGCCGATAACCTTATGGTTCTCGGTGGGCTTTGGGCTTTTGTTGGGCTTGTATGTTGGCTACCCTATTTATAGATATCTTGTATAGGGTTTAGCGGTTGGACGTATGTGTGATTTTGGCCGTCTAGTATCATAGATACATTAGACGAGTATTGTAAACATTGTGCTCAAGCACCCGATGTTAATCATAACGTGTGTTTTGAAGCAATCTTTTGTGTTCTTTATATTTACTCTTGTATCATCTTGTGTTGGATTTCCGCACCAACATTAAGATCAGTTGATATCATATTGAAAGATCCTACACGGGACTTACAATTGTTCACACATCTCCTCTGTTGGATGATGATGTCGCAGAACCACTTGACGACAAACCACCTGGGTCCGTCATCCAATCGAAAGAAGTTACAGAAACCGTGCATATTCCAAACTCTTCAATAAATGATTCAGCAGTTGAGGGGGAGAGTCGTATTCGTCAAATCTTCGGGAGCACTTTGTTTCCCGATGTCATTTCGAATGAATACGTTGCCAGTACTTCGTACTCACATAGTATGGCAGCTTCTGGATGGAAGAATCCACTCACTGATGTCGGTGAAAATCTATCTAACTTATCTCCTGTTGGAGATGTTCCCGAACAGCCAATTCCGACAAGAACCCAACGAAATCATCCTATTGAGAATGTTATCGGCTCTCTTGAAGCAGGTGTGTCCACCAGAAGTCAGACAGGACACATAAACAGTTGTTTGTTTTCTTGCTTCATCTCTCAGATTGAGCCGAAGTCGGTGGAAATGGCTCTTCAAAAACCAAGTTGGGTGGATGCCATGCATGAAGAGTTGAATCAGTTCGATAAGCTAAAAGTGTGGAAGTTAGTTGAACTGCCAGAGGGAAAGAAAGCACTAGATAAAAGATGGGTTTTCCGAAACAAGCAAGATGAGACGGGAGTTATTGTTAGAAACAAGGCACGGTTAGTTGTTTGTGGTTTTCGTCAGGTTGAAGGGCTAGATTACACCGAAGTCTATGCTCTTGTAGCTAGACTTGAGGCCATTCGGATTTTTCTGGCCTATGCGTCTTTCATGGGATTCACGGTATATTAGATGGATTTTAAGACCGCGTTTTTGTATGGTGAAGTTAAGGAAGAGATTTATATGGATCAGCCACCGGGGTTTGTAGACCCTAAGAATCCTAATCATGTCTACAAGTTGGATAAAGCACTATATGGTCTTCACCAAGCCCCTCGGGCATGGTATGCTTCGTTGACGGCACATCTTCTGGGACATGGTTATGAAAGGGGAACCATTGATCAAACTTTGTTCCTTAAAACAGTCGGGAAAGATTTGATTCTGGTGCAGATTTATGTGGATGACATTATTTTCGGTTCTACCAGTGCTGCGCTGTGTTCAGAGTTTGAAGAGGTTATGAAGAGGAGGTTCGAGATGAGCTCGTTGGGGGAGATGACAACATTTCTAGGGTTGCAGGTTCGTCAGAGATCGACGGGAATTTTGCTGCATCAAGGAAAGTACGTAAAGATATGCTTGAAAAATTTGAATTTAAAGATTCCAAGAGTGCCGCCACTCCAGTGGCAGAAAGGCCTTTTCTGACATCTGATCCTGAAGGGAGTCCCGTAGATCAAACGTACTATCGATCGATGATCGGGTCTCTGATGTATCTCTCCGCCAGTCGTCCATACATCATGTTTGCAGTCTGTCAATGTGCTCGCTTCCAGGCTAATCCTAAACTCTCTCATTTAATTGCTGTTAAACGTATATTTAGATATCTGAAGGGACAACCGAAGTTAGGTCTTTGGTATCCCGAAAACTCAGAATTTGATCTTTATGCTTTTGCTGATAGCAATTATGGTGGAGATGACATTGACAGGAAATCCACATCTGCCGGATGCCAGTTTCTAGGAGATCGTCTCATTTCATAGCAGTGCAAGAAACAACAAACGGTGTCCACTTCGACTGCCGAGGTGGAGTATGTTGCTGCGTCAGCTTGCTGTTCACAGGTTATCTAGATGCAACATCAATTGCTGGATTACAGTTTGGAATTTCTTAACACTACCATATTTTTTGATAATGATGCTGCTATTGCAATTGTTAAAAATCCCGTTCAGCATTCCAAAACCAAGCACATTGACATCAAGGTCCATTTTATTCGTGACTGTTACGACCGGAAACTGATTCAACTTGAACAGGTCCACACTGATAATAATGTGGCGGACCTATTTACAAAACCGGTCGGAATAGCCAGATTTAATGTGCTTGTGGGATTTCTTAAGATGCTGCGTTTTGATGACTGAGTATTTTTGAGGTGTAAATTGTGTACGTAAATTTTTTTCGTGTCATAATTTCTGTACAAATTTAGGAGGAGAAAAAGAAAAATACAAAAACAGTGTGTGTGTCTAATTTAAAAATAAAAATTTTGTTCCTTTGCTTAAAATCATGCCGGCCACTCAAGTTCAACGGACATATTTCATATGTTTGGTCCCGTCATCAATGTTTAACTCTAGGGATAGCCATTAACCTTAGGACTGAAAGTGGCCGGGGCGACTGAACATTCATAAAAAAAAAATTGGTTTTGATTTAACTATCCCTTTAAATTCCCTCACTAAGAATTATGTCAGCCGCCTAAAGTTTGAAGGACACATTTTATCATGTGTTTGGTCCTATCGTCTACATGTAGATACATAGGATAGCCATTCACCTGAAAACTGAAGGCAGCTGGGGTGATTGAGTTTAAATCGTCTTCGGGGTATCATCTGGGAAGTGATATTATTATTCAGCTAAAAGTTTTCAGAAGCTTAAAGTTTTTATTAAATGAAAATATCCAACCTTTGAGAAATGATAGATAGAGTGATTTTGAGTGCCTATCGTGTGAAGTTATTAGGCTAAAAAGGCTTTTGATTAGTCATTGATGTGTATGGTAGCTTTCCATGATAATTAAAGTTCGAAGTGATATAAACTAAATCTGCTAAACTTATTGTGGAGAGTCATTTTGAAAGATATTTGTATGTCCCTAGATACATCTCTCCGAATGATAGGCAGAAAAGCAATTACCCAGTCATACACGAGCCCGTTAGTGTCTTGATCGCCAAAAATATTATATTTCATTTGTGTTAAAAAAAATTATCATAAAATTGTTTTCCAAAACGCGTAAAGGGGTCCCAGGGAACTACAGGGGTGGGGCATTCAAATAAGTCCTAAACATCCTGAATGTAAGGCTTGTAAGTTCGGATGGCATGTAAGTCCAACGTTCAACCTTAAAGCTTAAAATCATTTTGTATAGAGAAAAGTATTTTGATCAAGTACTAAGGGGTTGGAGTCAAATTGGGGTGATCTGGGGAAAGCCAAATACGCCTTGAGAATAGATAAGGGGCATCAGAGGTCCATAAGTGATGTCCATGTAAGCTTTATGACTAATTGAATATAATCATATCACTGGCGCAATGAAAATCATGAAAAATTTACCTGCTATCAACCTTTTCACTATGTCATAATAATGCTGAAAATGAATCATTGTGAGAGTACCCTAATCATAATGATTTCATGTTCGGATCTTTTCTTAAAAAGGTGGTTCGATTTTTAATAGCTGAAATTTGATCCTAATATATGTTGATTTTCTAAAGACTGGATAGGTAAATTTTGTTTTAGTTTAAGTTTTAGTTTAATCTTCCTATTTTTTAATTTTGTTTTTTACCTCATGTTTACTCGTGTTGAAAAAATGTTTTAAGAAATCGTTTTCACATGAATTGGGTTATCTCTCAAAATGCACTGAGATATATTTTGTGTCTAAGAAGTTCTCGGTTATACATGTTCTCGGTCCTACACATGTTCTCAGTTATACATGTTCTCGGTTCTACACATGTTCTCGGTCTATCTGTTCTCGGCTCATATGTGTTTACTGCTCAAATGGAGGCGTCTTGGGAGTTTAAAAGGCACTCATTAGCTTTGATTTATTACTCCTGATTTGTGTGTCTTCTAATAACTTCTAAAGTCTGCCCACATCATATCCATCAAGTTCTCTCTCATCTACTCACCACCATCAGGTCTTTTCTTGTTCCCTCAAAATTTTCGAGCGACATCTTTGCAAGGTACAGTAAATCTCACTTGAGTGCTTATATAATCAGTATGGATGAAAGATTTATTGTGATTGGAATATTAGATACAATCGGTTCATGAGTTCGGTAAGCTTGTTCATTTTTCTCTTCATGAAGTTACTGAAAGTTATGTTAGTTATCATGTTACAGTTTCAGGTTTGGTCTTCAATGGTGATTGGTAATATGGAGATGACAATGAATAGTGTTTTCAAGTTTTTGGTGTGGACTGACCAGATTCTTCTGATCAATCAAAGAGATCTTCAGCTCAAAGATGCTGTGAAGAATTCTCGGTCAAACCATGATCGAGGATTTGTTGGTTCTATCAAAGATACATCGTGTTTGACTTTTCTGTGTCAATCAAGTCTAATATTTGCTACTATTCGTGATGACGAACATCATGTTTATCTATCTTATACGGATAGTAGCATGACCTGTGCTGGATTACTAGCCAGGTTTTAAATAAAGGCCCTAAATAAGACACTGAACCTCCAAGTGTTTATTTAGAAGCCACAGTATATACACCGAAAGTCCTAAATGAAGATATAGATGTACGCTGATCGTCTACAGCAGAAGCAGTTTTGATCAAGCAGTAAACCAAGGGGGAGAATGTTGGGCTATATTTTGTGGTTTATACTTGTATTTTTGGGCTTAGGTTAGGTGTATTATGTAAGCCGATAACCTAATGGTTCTCGGTGGGCTTTGGGCTTTTGTTGGGCTGGTATGTTGGCTACCCTATTTATAGATATCTTGTATAGGGTTTAGCGGTTGGACGTATGTGTGATTTTGGCCGTCTAGTATCATAGATACATTAGACGAGTATTGTAAACATTGTGCTTAAGCACCCGACGTTAATCATAACGTGTGTTGTGAAGCAATCTTTTGTGTTCTTTATATTTACTCTTTTATCATCTTGTGTTGGATTTCCGCACCAACATTAAGATCAGTTGATATCGTATTGAAAGATCCTACACGGGACTTACATATAGTTCGAGAAGTGCAATCGTTTTGGATCATTTAAAGCATTTTCGGTTGCTTCGGTTTCGTTATCGTGCATTCGGTTTACATTGCAATGTTTATCTTCGATTTCGAGGTGAGTTTCTCACAACCCCTTTTTAAACGTTTTCATATTTTTGGGTAGCATATGTATCCTACAAAACTTCAAGTATTTATGATTTCGATTACAAACTACAATTCACTATATGGGCTTTTGTGTTTATTTGATTACTTGCTCAGAATGACTTGCTCAGTGGTTGCCTCAATAAGTATGATCATACGCCCCCCTTTGCACTCAGGTCCATTTGTATCGAGTGGAAAAGGGACTCATTATCCGAGTAGTTGGTTGTTACCAACTGGAAAGGACCTTACTTGTGTGATTACCCGAGTACGTTGGTTGATACCAACTAGAAAGGACTTTTACTTGCTCGTTTATCACTTGAAATGAATTGTATCATTTTTACGTGTTATATCAAATTGTGGGAATCTCACCAGCTATGTTCGTAGCTGACTTTATTTTATACATATGTTACAGGTGTAGAGATAGGAGGACGAAAGTTAGAAGACACATAGCATGCTTCTAGGATATTCAAAGAAACTTATCATTTTGTTTGTTTATTTGTTACAACTAGAATTATTTGATAAACTTGTGTTACATGAAGATTTAAATGAAATAATGTTATTATGGTCACCAAATAGTGTCACCTGTGTTTGAGCAATCTGTACGTCACACTCAGGCGTTTCCGCTTTAGCCGGGGTGTTACATTTTTGCCTTCTGGGATTTCTCCATCTTGGATGTACTTCGTTATTGGAAGGATCCAGGATGAACGATCCTGTGGATAATCCTTAGGATCCATGAGTATCTTCCCTTCTATTTCCATTGCCTTACATTCCTCAATTGCCGGAGATAAGACATGAATAATAGGAATTTTTATATTTTCGGGGAGCTTCAAGGTTGAGGCCAGGTTTGCCAAAGCATCAGCCCCTGCATTCTCTTCTCTAGGTACCTGTGTAATATTAAAATACTCGAATGATCCTGCAAGATCCATTACTATATCTAAATATTTAGTTAATTTTTCACCTTTGACTGCATATGAGCCATTAAAATGATTGGCAATCAATAATGAATCCACAAATATTTGAAGATACCTGATTCTCATACCTTTAGCTAGTTGTATACCTGCAATAAGTGCCTCGTATTCTGCTTTATTGTTGGTGGCCTGGAATTCACAAGCTATTGAGTGTGGTAATATGTCCGCCCTGTGGCGATTTTAGTAGTATTCCCAATCCTGTTCCTTTAACATTTGAGGCTCCATCAGTGAAGAGTGTCCAAGGATCCTTGGTCACTTCAAGCTGTTGAACTTCAAGATTGGCTTGATCTTCTATGTCACTACTGAAATCAACCACAAAGTCCGCCAAAGCATAGTAAACGGGATGCTAGTTACCTTGATGATCCTTTACTAGGACTGCACTTAAAGAAGTCAGAGAAACAGCTAAGTAAAGGATCAATGGTTATCTATCCATACGCTTCATCAGAGCTGGGGCCGAGGATAAGTAATACTTCAGAGCGGTGAGAGCAGCCTCGTGTTTCTCCGTTCACTCGAATCTCTTGTTTTTCCTAAACATGTCATAAAAATATTTACATTTTTTCTGAGGATTTCGATATGAACCTGTTTAGTGCTGCTACTCTTCCTGTTAATCTTTGAACCTCTTTGACGTTCGTTGGGGACTTGAGTTTTAAGATAGCTTGAATCTGCTCTAGACTTGCTTCTATCCCCCTTTTGTTCACCAGATATCCAAGGAATTTTCCGGCCTTGACACCAAATATACACTTAGTTGGATTTAGCTTCATGTTATATTTGTCGAGGATGTCAAATGCAACTTCTAAAGCCTTGAGGTGATCTTCGGCCTTCTTCGATTTCACCACCATGTCATCAATATAGACTTCCATGGTGTCCCCTGATTGATCCTTGAACATCATATTAACCAGTCTGATATGTGGCACCTTCAATAACTTTTGGACCTCTTCTTGAATGATCGCATTTCTCTCTGGGGCAAATTTCCTTCTTTTTTGATGAATAGGCCTGAAAGAAGGATCAATTCCAAGTTTATGGGTTATAACATATTTAGAAATACCTGTCATATCTTCATGTTTCCATGCAAAGGTTGATTTTCTTCGTTGTAAGAAGGATATTATATCCTTTTCAATGGCTTCTTGTATTTCAACTCCAGTTAGGACTTTTCCGTCAGGATCCTCTGGACGGAAGACCACTTCCTTGGAATCTTATTCCCTAGTCTCCATAACGGTTCTTCTTGCTTTCTGTAATTGCTATGCTTCCCTCAACTTTTTTGTGGGCTTCGTTGAAGAAGTATAGCAATCCTTAGCGTCTTGTTGGTCGCTCTCAATCTTCGCTATTCCCCATGGGGTTGGTAGCTTCACACATTGGTGGTAAGTAGAGGGGACTGTCTTCATTTCGTGTATCCAAGGCCTGCCAAGAATAACACTGCAACAAGACAAGGCATCGTTAACACAAAATTTTTGAATTAAAGTTACTCCCTCTATATATATGGGAAGTTTGATGCCCCCCAATGTATTCTTCGTTTCTCCACTGAATCCTACAAGAACTGAGGATCTTGGAACGATTTCTGATTCAGGAGTATTCATTTTCCTGAGCACTTCCAATTGGATAATGTTGACTGAACTTCCGCTATCGATGAGGATCATGTGAACATAGTGGTTAGAAATAAAAAGAGTAATGACCAAACCGTCGTGATGAGGATCCTGGACATTGACTCAATCTTCCTCATCGAAAGAGATGACTTTTTACTAAAACGTTGTAGAAGTCCTGATCTGCCTTTCACCATTTTCCAACTTGCTTTCTTTGGCATGCTTCTTTGCAGCAGAATACGACGTACCACATATGTCGGAACCTCCAAAGATTACATTGATGACTTGAGTGTCTGGAGGAGGTGGAGCAGCCTTTTCTGGGACAGGTTCAGGATCCTGGGTCCTTGACTTCTTTCTTTCGAACAGTTCCTTGAGATAGCCTTTGTTGAGAAGGTTGCTGATTTCCCTTCTCCATGCGATACAGTCTTCATTCATGTAAAGTCTTCATGAAAAGCATACCACTTGGATTTGTCTTTGGGAGGAGGCACTTTCTCATTTTTTCTTGGCCACCTCGCTTTA